>NW_007741681.1:0-24391 GCF_000696425.1 Galeopterus variegatus | reverse complement strand
CTGCACCCCATGCAATTCTGCATTCCCGACCAGTCTCCTCTGAGTGGTCCTGCACTGACTGTGGGGTGGATCGGCTGTCCTTGCTGTGTCCCAGTGTTCTCCCAGTGGGTCCGTCTCCCCCACTGCCAGTGCTGCAAACACTTCCCATGGGATGGGCCCTGTGCTTGTCCCTTGTGATGACTCACAGGCCTCTGAGTGGCTCCCCTTTTTCCAGCTGTTCTGGGTCCTCGCTCCTGCATGGGTCCATGGGAACCCTATTAGTGGTCTTGCTGTCCTGGGGACCGCCAAGTCCCTCTTCTCCCCTGCTGCCTCCAAGTAACTCCATCTAAAGGGCACAGCTGCGGCTTCTGCTGGCTCCTGCTCCATGTGCTCCAGCATTAAAGCGGCCGCGGACCAAAACGCTGACAGCAGTTTTTTCTTTCTCTCATCGTGGTTTCTCCTGCCTTCATGCACTCTGTAGGTCTCTCCTCCTCTTCCCCTGAGCTGCAGTGGCCCTGGCTTGGCTGATGTTCCATTCTTATAGTTGTAAATTCGTTGAGTTGGGGGAAAGAGTGACGCTGGGGACCGTCTATTCCACCATCTTCACCATCATTTCTATCTTATGCATATTGCTTTATACTGATGAAAGAAATTGAAAGTGGTTTTTCCAGATCTTAAAAAGGAAAAAAAGAAGAAGAAGAAGGAGGGAGGGGGAGATGGGAGGGGAATGGGAGAAAAGGAGAAGCTTTAGTCAATTAGTAAAATGCTTTACTTTTACTTAATTCTACTTGCCTATAAGAAAAAAAATGAACAGGTAATTCTCCTTAAAAGATGCTATATAATGCCTCAACATACTGCAATATAATAACAAACATTTAAAGGTGAACTTAAAATATTGGTGGACTAATGGGTACAAAACTATGCTATCTACCCTAATTTTAATCATTGTGCAGTATATGCATGTATTGAAACAACACATTGTATCCCACAAATATGTACAAGTAAATGTTAAAATTTAAAAGAAAAAAGATGAAGTTAAAATACCCATCTGATTTTTTAACCATGTATTATAGCATCGCTTCAGAAGTAAAATTAGAATAAGACATTTTATATTTAAGAATGTGCATATGTGTACTTGTAAATTTTCATCTTTTCTCTGGTTCTTTGATATTCCCTGTGCATACGACATACTTCCTCAGTCTTCGGTCACAGCTGCAGACAGACTGCACAATGGCTGCAGGTTTCCAACAGCAGGACTTTGTCGGTTCTGGATAGAGATTGCATCACACATGCCAGCTCAAACATGGACATTTCCTCTTTCTGTTTTCCTGCTCACAAAGGCCAGCCAATCGAGGGTGAAAACCCTCAAACCTGGCACATTTGATTCAGAATCTCAATACAAATGATCATGCTTTCATTCCAATGCCTCTGCAGGTGATAGAAAGTAAGCTGCCATCTCTCCAGGAGAAGACTGCAGCCAATATGTTCACAAGAGCTTTTCTTTTCATGAAGAAAAGTATTTATCAGGGCGCTGTTTGGAAAATTTGATAGTCAGCCACTCTTAAAGGAATTATTAGGTTTTAAACCATGGTCAGAGAGTAAAGAGGAATGTGGACTCCAGCTATGGCTTCCTTGCGATTCCATACACAGTAAATCTAACAAAATTAGAGGTTTTCCCACTTTCACCTTTCTCTCAAATATGACTTTGTGTCTCTAAATCTTTAAACTTTCTGACAGAAAAACTAAATGTCAAGGGAAAATCTCCATGGTATGGATGATTATTTTCTTTTCATACATTTAACAAATACTTATTAGGATATAGTGATAAGTATTTGTGAAACAGGCAAAGAGGATTAAATTGTGTATTAGTTTTCTACTGCTGCATGACAAATTACCACAAACTTAGAAGCTTAAAATAAGGTTCATGTATTAGCTCACAGTTCTGTAGTTCTGAAGTCCAGCACAGTGTGACTGGATTCTCTGCTTAGGCTATGACAAAATCACATGTCAATTGGGTTGAGTATTCATCTGAAAACTCTAGAGAAAAGTTCTCTTCCAAGCTCATGTGGGTTGCTGGTGGAATACAATTTCTTGTAGTTGCATGTCTAGGGTCCCTGATCTCTTTCCGGAGATCATTTTCAGCAACTACAGGATATGCTCAAATCCTTTCCGTGTGGCACTGTCTATCTTCAAGCCAACAATGGCATGACAAATCCTTCTCATGCTTCAAATATCTGACTTCCCCTTCTGCTACTGGTGGGAGAAGAACCTCTGCTCTTAAAGGGTTCATGTGACTAGGTTAGGTTTATCTGGATAATCTTCCTATTTTAAGGTCAACTGATTAGTAACTTTAATGACATGTGCATAATCCCTGTTGCCCTGTAACATAATATAATCATGAGAATAACAATGGGGCAGGAATCATGAGGCCGTCTCAGAATTCTGCCTACTTCACTGGGTGTCCTGTTTAGCATACCCATCCTGGTTATAGCCACCTTTTATTATTTTTAAACTATTTCACAACTTTGTAAGCTCTAGAAAACTAACAAGGCAGGTGATTCTTAGCCTGTCTGGTGGAATGCAATTGATGATTGCCCTGTGGATAGACACCTTTTGCATCTGTTTATGAACTCATTTCAGCATTCCCTGTTACCTATATATGAATGGTTCTTTGTAACATCTTACTGATTCCCTCATTAAATAACAAATTAAAATATTCATGTGTTCATTTTATATTTGTATGAGTTATGATTTTTAAAAAAAAAATTCGATCCTTTAACAATATTTATTCTGTTAGTTGCTCTTGTGATTCATTAGCATACAAAGATGCAATCTCAGATAAGGTCATATAAAGTTTGGTCTTTTGAAAATTTAAAAGTCTACTAGAAACAAAGGGTATAATTGTGTGGAAAAATGTGGCTGTTTCAAGTGAAGTTTTATAATAATGCCTTACAGAAGATATGGAAAGACTTGTGAATCTCTTCAATAATTTAATAAGCATTTTTTTGTGTAAGGAAGGAAGGAATATTGAGTACATATATTTAGTAATATTAAGAATGCTCTTCTTGAGCTTTCTCTACACGAAGGGCAGCCATGAGTAGGCGGGCTTACTGACTGAGAATCCAGAGATGCAGAAGAATTGATCTTGATATACTCGTGTTGTTGAGCACACAAATGGGACCATTTATGAAACTGTTATACCCTATCTTTTATAGCTATAAGGTTCAGTGGCCAATACTCAATCATTATCCCAAAATTTGTAATTGCATTTGATTTGGTAATTCTTACATCACCACTGCTATTTGCTATTCATATCTTTAGAGTACCTTCATATAAGTCAGGTATGGTATGTACTCACTATAAAGCAGATATAGGTACTTGTCTTTAAAAGAAATTTTTTAAAGAATGGGTCCATTAATTGACTTACTTTTGTGGAAAAAAAAAGATGTGGCTGGTATTTTTCTTTTTTTAGCTGACTCAAATTTCAAATACTCAATCATTATCCCAAAATTTGTAATTGCATTTGATTTGGTAATTCTTACATCACCATTGCTATTTGCTATTCATATCTTTAGAGTACCTTCATATAAGTCAGGTATGGTATGTACTCACTATAAAGCAGATTATAGGTACTTGTCTTTAAAAGAAATTTTTAAAAGAATGGGTCCATTAATTCACTTACTTTTGTGGAAAAAAAAAGATGTGGCTGGTATTTTTCTTTTTTTAGCTGACTCAAATTTCGTTTTAATATATATCTCAACACTATCAAATAACCTCTTAGGTTATTTAACCCAAGAGGCTTAATGAGCAATCATGAAAAAACTTTGACATTACATAAGGAATTCTTAAGTACTATGTAAAAGATGTAGCTTTCCGGAAAGTTTTATCATTTCCAAAGTAAATGTTAGTTGTTCCTAGTGCAACACTGATTAAAAATATTCCTAAATCTACAAAGGATTCTTTCCATTGTTATTTTAGAATCATATTCAATACTTATAATAATTCCAGTTAATTATTATTTCCTTCATTTTGTTTTTATTATAGCATGTTTGCTTAAATTACTGCAAGCAGAAAATAAGCAAGGACTTGTTTTGATCCAAACATTGATGTTTTAAAGGTTGTATATATATTTGTTAAAAAGAACATGTAAAAATTTTAGGAACAAAAGAAAGAAAATACAAAGTTTAACCCATCTTTCCTCTTTGCTACCAGTGCAACTGCTGCTACAGTTTTAAATAGGCTGTTTGTTGTTTAGACATTCAGGAAAATCTAAAAAAATTAAACACACATATACATAGTTGCATAGCAGAACACGAATATTAACTGCAAACAGTAAAGAATGAAAATTAGAAATACTGTCAAATATACAAAGGTTCTAGAATCAATCATTTAAACACATTTCACAAACAGTATTTAAAAAACATTTTTTTCTGTTCTTTTCAGGCAAGGTCTAGATTACTAAAACCAAAATTGAAAAAAGTAATCCTGTAAAAGGCATCATTTCCCCACAATATTTCTTGCTTTTATCTGCAAGCAAACAGTCTGAGATTTTTTAGGATGCTAACTTTTTATTCTGAAATGTGATTCAACATGTCAAGTCACTTTTATTGCCCTCCCTCAAAATGATCTTTCAGAGAAATACTAGAAATTATAAATATTTAAGAGTATTACTACTTCCTCATTTTTAGCCAGGTACTACACTAATAATCAAAAACTCAGAGATGTGAGCTTAAAACTGACTAATCCTTTTCCCAAAATTATTTAAAATTTAATGGCACCACCAAATCACCTAGAATGGAAGTGTTGTCTTTCAGTCTTTCAACTTGCCTCAGGTTGAATAAACTGAGTGGTGTAGAGCAAGCCTCCCCCAGAAATAAGTAGGCAAATTTTAATACAAATTCACACACCAAGTGCTGTAAGTATCCAAATTCAGTTCTTTGAAACAATTTTGCTTCTAACATCAGTAAGAAAACTAAACAATATTATGGTCAACAATGCTCCTTAAATTTTAGAATAACTACATAAAAACATTCTTTTCCCCTTAAAATTATTTCTGACATTATTGACATGCTCAAATTTTAAGGTGAGTTTTTCTGATGTTTGTATGTTCCAAATCTTCATGGAAACCACAAAAAAAGCAGTGAAGTCTCCATGTTTCAGTTAGGAACTCAATCTCCCTGAAAATGCTACTTAACCCAGGCGGCATCATTCACCAATACAGTGGGATTAACAAGGGAACTATTCCACATTGTGTCAAATTATTATCATGGGCCTAGATATCAACAAGACATAAAGGCCCACCTTAAACCCAAATATGTCTGAGCAGTCCGTGTTGTACTGTGGCTACAACTTCATTTTTGTGTCGTTCTATCTTACAAGCAAGCTACATTTCTAGGTTAACAGTTCTACCAAAACTGGATATTAAAATTTATTTTTAATGAGACAATATTGCAAATTATGGTCACCCTTTTTTCACAAAATACTTCAAGTATAAAAAATGAGAATCTTTATAAAAATATAGACACCCCACAAATTGGTAGCTGTCTATAACATTAAACAAAGTAGACTTTTAAGAGTGGCTTCACAAAAGCATATCATTTTCATTATAACCATTGCCTGGTACAGGTAAAACTAACAAATGTTTTTTTAAGCATCATTGCAACATTGCATTCCTGATAAGTAAGCCAAACTGTGAAGGATATATGCCTAAAAATTATCATGGCTTATACTATCAGTGGCCACTGGGTTGGGACTAGTCCAAGACCTTAATTTAGACTTTGACATAGACATAGACTGTGTTCTTGACTGAGATTTGGATATTGGTGTTTCTTTTCCTTGATTCCTTTTCATATCTTGAGCCAGACTTACAATGTGTTTTGGAATCTTCATTAGAGGTGCCTCTAGTTTTGGTGTGAGATGCAGACCTAGAACATGATTTAGCCTTCATTTCTTTCTTGGGCTAGGACTTGTACTATGATCTTGAACTGGATTTAGATCTTGAAAAAGATTAATTTCGGTGTTTGAATCTGTCATTGTCTGCATGGCTTCCGCTATGCCGTGGTCCTACTGTTTCCAGGTCTATAAGATCTTCTATACGTGGAATTAGAAGACTGATTCCTTGATCTTCTTTCATCACTTCTGCTTCTGGAGCCTCTGTGTGTGACATCATCACAGTGTGAAAAACTGTACACATCCCTTTCGTCCTTAGCTTTCACCTGATTTGGTGTCTTCCCATCCTATTGTGCAAAGTGTATTTCAATTTGATGCCTACAAATCCTTTTTCTGTCCAGATTATGTAAATCATCTTTGGCACCACAAACATCTGCAAATTGATCATATGCAAATCCTCTTGGACGGCGAGTGTAGAAATCAAGTGGAATATACACATCAACTATGGGACCACCACAAGCAAATTTGCGCCATAAATCTTCAGATCTGATGTCGTTGGCCACATTCCTGAGAAAGAGACAGGTACTGGGGGGCAGAGGGGGCATGAGTCTCGGCCAGGGGCACTAACAGGCTCCAGCGGCAGATCCTCAGACACACACAGCCAGAGGTCTCCCTGGTATGTTTTCATGTATCCCTGAAGGATATCCAGATCTCTTAGGCAACTGATTATACTTGCCAATTTTGATCAGCTCAACATTCTGCACTTAAGTTTTAGACCAATATTTTGCTTCATTTGTTTCAGAATATCACAGATTTTATGATGAATTGTAATAACAAAACATATGAAAGTCTTTGTGTGTGAATGCTCATCAGTGCCCAAAGCTGGTGTTTTAGTTTGCTAAAAATAATCCCTAATTAAGTAGATGAGACTCAGAAATTCTCTTTATACATAAGTGGTGTAACTTTGGAAGAAAGACAAAAGAGTTAAATTTGCTTAACCTTGTTTCTAACTTTATATTCTGTTATTAAATGCAGGCAGCCATCCACCAGAATGTTTTCTGGAAAGTATGTTTTAAAAAACAAATGTCTTAAATTAGAGTCTATGAAAAGTAGCTTATTCAGTTGAGAGTATCTTACTTAAAAGCTTTGTGAACTTTAGAAAGAAAGCAAAAGCCTGTACTTGCCCTTTATTCTTACTAAGAAAAATATTCTTATAGGAAGCCTCCTATCATGACTCATTTACAGTTTTGCATCCGTGAGAAAGGAAGAAGCAGCTGATGCTGAAATCAGTACTAAATGGGTAAAAGAAATTTATGTTAGAGGCTTGTGTGATATTTCCTTTAGCATGATGAATAATTTGTCATTTCCAGATTTAGTGAGTAGCAAGTTCACCCTTAACCCCTCTCACCATTCTGTTTTGTTGAAGGCATTGGGCCAAGTAAGATCAAGCTGTTATGTCAAAATCATGAAATACAAAATACTACTTTTGGACTTTACAAGTAGAATACTTCTATTTAAGTCAATTATATAAATTGTGTTTGTTTTATTTGTATTACTATAAAACAAACTCATGAGACACTCTCACTTTTAAAAGTGACCTAGTATGATGCAGAAAATATTTATAAATGAATCCAAGGGACAAATAAAGTCAATGAGCACATTCCAAAAAATCAGTGGCCACTGGCTGGAAAATTTTTTTTTCAAATATGATCAAAAGCTGTGGTAAGATAGACTTGACATATAAATATTACACCTTTCCAGGATCATTTTCCAATGCCTTTGAACAGTGGAGCTCTCTCACGGCCACGTTGAGCTGTACTTTGAATTTCTTGCTTTGATGCATTCCTGATTTTATTGCTGTTTAAAGGCGAAGTTTGGGTTTTATTTATTTTAAAAGCATTAGAGAAATATTTGCAGAATGACTGGATTTATAATAAAGACTTCTAACAAACAGATCAGTTAATAAACCAAGAGAATGGTACCGTTATGCGTTCACTTAGAAAACTGATAGAATTTCTTACTTGATGACTCTTAAACACGAATAATTTTTGAAGCTTTTAAAAAGCTTTAATGGTTTTTCACACAAGGATAATCAGGTTTAGAATACATGCCACTTTTCTGTTAGATCTGAACAAATGAAACATTAGAAACTTGTTTAAATATACATCACTGAATGAAAGCCAAAAAGATAATAGGCTGGAGCTTTGTAGGGCCAAAATAAGCAATTAAAATGGGAAGAATTCAGTGTATACACATGTGGCCTACATTATGACAAGCAATTGTTGGACCAGTTCTTTTGTGTTGTTGTTGTTGTTGTTTATAACTAAATTGACATTAGGACTCAACTCACTTGGAGAATCTTTCCTTTGGCCAGCCCAGACTTCACATAACTTTTCAAGTCCTCCCCAGCCTCCAAAGTTGGGTTTTCTCCATGAAGTTTTTCCTGGCTAATTAAATTTACTTTGATTTCTTCTCACCAACAAACTATTAGTAACATAAAAGTTTTACTTCTCTGTACAATGCATTGTATTAGTTTTAAGGTGTGTGCCTGCGTGTGTCTACACACATGTGCATGTGTGTTTCCATGTACATACAAATCTTGCCTCCCATGCAGAAGGCTGCATTTCTTAAGGCAGAGAATATGGCCTTGTGTCTTTGTATTTCCTATGGTACCTAGTGTAAAACATGTCATTAAGCATGAAATGGTTTCACTGTAAAACTTCAGGCTGCTGAGGCCAAAAGGGTTTTTAATGGGGTACACAGGAATTATACTGGAGTCCATGTTTTTGCCTAGTGGGGGATTCATTTTCAACTTGGACCTAAGTTGGAATTTATTCTCCCAGCCAAAAAAGCAGTAGAATATACACCCGCTCCTTGCAACTGCTACAGCTCTGGCAGAACACAGAAGCGACAGACAAAGAGCACTCAGAGAAGACAGAAAGTTGCCAGGCTGCTCAAATAGAGACAGAAGCCAGTCCCTGTGTAATAAATACTAGCAGTAGCCATTTAGCCGACAGCAAGGAGTGAAACAGCCTTCATATTTAACTGTATACAGTTTATGAAGACTATAGGAAAATCTGAAAAGCAACTATAAACTAAGATTTTTCTACTATTAGTAATGAGAAATTCAATGCAAAGAAAGAATTATCCCAATATAGAAAAGTCAGGGGTACAGAGAAGATGTGCATGCCAAATTGACAACAGATGAAAAAAAATTAATCTGTGTCATATCTGGACAGAGACACTTCACTAGTCTCACAGACTAATAATATAAAATTAGAAAAGAATTTCTAAACTCTGCTCAATATCATTTCTAGTTTGTTATGTATACTTATCCTTAAGTAAAAGGAAACTGTAAGGCTATTCTTATTTAATACTGTTCCTCATAGAGCCTTAAGTTAAAGAAACCCCCTAGGTATCAGTAATGACAGAAATCTGAACCTAGTAATTTGTGGGCATGCTTCTGGCCCCTATTTTGAACACACCAGGGCACCATTCTTCACAGAGGATTGCTATTTTAAAAAAAAGTTTATTCTTACAGGCAGTAATGACAGAAATCTGAACCTAGTAATTTGTGGGCATGCTTCTGGCCCCTATTTTGAACGCACCAGGGCACCATTCTTCACAGAGGATTGCTATTTTAAAAAAAAGTTTATTCTTACAGTTTGCTATACACTAATACTTGACTGGCAAACACAGCTATACAATAAATACCTGTTGATTTAGCAACCCCAAATATCATGAATATAGGAATTTCTTCTTTTGAATTCATCTCTAAAATAAAACAGAAAAAAACTACCCGGTAATCTGTGTACATCTAAAAGAAAATAGCAGCATGAGGTTGGATGCTTGATAACATGGAATTAAAAAAGAAAAACAGCTGGCTGTTAATAAGTGTTAGAGGGTGACATTTACCTTGGTCAGTTTACCTGGGCTCAAAGTTTGACATCCCAGCCAAAATAATCTTGTCAATCACCCAGAGTTTGTGAATGTCAGGGAGGCTAACTTGCATTTTCTGAACTCATAAGAGGCTGAAAAATGTCAACTTGATTAATTTACTTGGTTAATTTACAGAGCTTGTAGTCGCAAGTGACAAAAACCCCAATATCAAGCTGGCTTAAGCACAAAGGGAATTTATTGATTCAAATAACCAAAAAAGTTTGGAAGTTTGGCTGCCTTGATGTTGAGTCTCAAACAACATCACAATTACCTGCTTCTCCATCTTGAATTGATTTTCCCCCACATGTTGGATTCATTTGCAGACATGCTCTTCATTCTTAATTAAAAACTTACCACTGCAGCTCCAGATTTCACATCCAGGGTGGAAGGGATAGCCTCTCTTTTCCAGCCATCCTGGATCTTGTTGTCATGGCCTTCACAGGGTCACACACAGGGAAACAATCGCCAGGAGAGGGAGATAGGATGTTGTCATTCATATGAGCCAGTCCTGGAGCTGAAGATGAAGTCAGCCCCACCTTGATGATGTGGGCTGGAGTGCAGGGAATATTATTCCTCAAAGAAACAGCCAAGTGTCATTAGAAAGTAAGAAAGATGCTGGGTGGAGAGGGGGGAAGGGGGGCCAATTTCATTACACAATGAGAAATATAACTGAATAGCATGTTTACCTCAGCCTGACCATCATATTCTTTTCCCCTAAACAAGCTAAAAATGCGGATACAAATTACCAGAAACTTTTTTGGCGGAGAAGGAATTAGATTCAGGGAAATGAGTTTATGATTCTAATACTTTGTAGCAGCATCTTACTGTATTCATCTTCATAGTAATTGTTAACATCTGGGCTTCAGCTTGCCAGGGGCCTCCCTGTAGCCTTATATGTCATCTTCCACACCAATTGTAAAGAAAATTCTAGCTGGTTAAGAAAACTCAGTTTTAAATTGGAGACAGCCAGTTCCCAGCAGAGATTAATTTTAGGACTCTAATCTAGAATTTTTGCACTTGTATGTCAGACTTCAGTGGACTCTACAGACTGGAACGTTTCCTGACATGGCGTTCAATTATTATAACTCTTCCGTTTTCTTGAAAATAATAATAGTCCATTTACTAAGTGTGTAATTTAATCTCTCTGGATCTCAGCTATATCAGTTTCAAATGAGACTATCTAAATTCCTTGCATCCTTTCTCCATGACTTTCTCAACAAAGGAGGTCATTAAAGTGTCACTCTTATTTTACGTAATGTATACATGTTGTACTTTTGCTAAGTTATCATGTGGTATCAGGTGAATTTCAAGTCTCAGTGGCTTAGATACATAGATTTATTTCTCAGTCACAGTACTTGTCGGCTGGGGCTTTGCTCCATGTCATCTTCATTCAAGAGTAAGTCTAATGGCAGAGGGAAGTCTGCCATCAAACTGACATTTGCTGGATGGAGGCTGTTCCTCTAGCCTTGTTCGTTCTTGAATGAAGATGTTATGGGGCAGAGCCCCAGCCAACGAGTACAAGTAAGCATTATATGAAAATGCAGCATTGATGAGGCCTTAAGGTTCTCTCTCCTCTGAAGTGTTTCTGTGATGTCCAAGTCAGTCTAACGCAATAGTTCTCGTAGTGTGTCCTGGAGCCAGCAGAATCAGCAGAACCAGGGGATATGTTAGAGATATAAACTTTCAGGCCCACCTTCAACCTAGTGAATCAGAAACTCTGGGGCTGAGTCCCCACCAAGTCCTGCAGTTGATTCTGAAATGCACTAAAGTTTGGAAACCATTGGTCTAAGGAGTATTCTTAAGCTTCTAATACTTCAAGCCTGCCTAGGTGGTAGCTCCATTTCTCAGTGTCTAAGGGCACATCAGCACCTTTTCGTTTCGTCCAACAGAACCTAGTACTGTTTATAATCTCCATTTGAAACAACAAATCCTATATAGCCTAGTGTTCTAAAATCTCAGCTAGATCGTTGACATGGATTAGTGTGAGAAATATTTCTATATCACCACATATTTGCTTTAAAAATATGTTTTAGCTATTTGCCACAGTATGCCACTTGGACCAATGTTATATGATCTTGAAATAAAAAACCTTGTCTTATTTTAGGGTTCTGCTTTGCCAAAAATATTTATGGCTTTCCCAGCTTTGCCAGGATAGAAAAGCTGCAGGGGTTTGGTTTATAGCAAGCCGACTTGTGTAGGTCAAGGAGGCCTGTGGAAAAATCTGAACTGTGCCTCTTTCCCAAACCAAACTCAGGCCGCGGGCCAAGAAGAGAGAAATAAACACTTAGGTGAAGAATTGTTCATTTCTTCTGAAATATTTAAAAGATCTTTCCTAACAACGCTTAATTTGGGATCAGATAAATATGATTAAAAATAAAGTTTTAGAGGGAATTGGTGAGTTCAGATTTTGGGTTGGATAATGCTTTATTTCCAGCCCATTTGAAATCTTCAAATCATTTTGGGATAATACCTCTTTAATAATCTGTGGTTCTTTGTTTACTTTACTACATACTGTTGTTATTTTGATGAATGTGTCAATGTGATTTGAGCATTTTTGTAGATTTCTTAAGAAATACTGTTTTATCTATTTTTAGGCCATATTTTTTTTAAATAAAAGGATAACTTCTATATCTGAACATTTTATGCTGACTTATTCTTTCTTCTGTGAAGTATTTACAATTTATGCACTAGATATGTGCCTGAGATTTTTGCCTAATTGCTCTCATTCTTTGCGTAATATCTTCCCTTAGAAGAAGGTACTAGCCTGGGACAGAACATAAAAGCATGGTGATATATTGATACTTAACATGGAAGTGGAAAGGGGACAAAGCACACCTTTTAAAGTTCATATTTACAATCCAGTTTTCCCAGGACATATCAATTTGGGGGCATAGATGGACAGGGTGTTATAATCAAAGAAAAGGGTCAACATAATGCTAATAATAAAAACTGTATTTTCTAGTAATTGCAGTATCTCTCTTTCTGTCTTCCTTAGGTAGCCCCAGTGCTCATCACGTGACTCTGTTCACATCTCTGTGTGATGACATTCCCCTTGTGACATCACCCATGTTTTGGGATAGCCTTGCCTTTGTTTCAGTTGCAGTGATACTCATGGGGAAATAAAGAGAAATATCTTATCCTGTTAGACTAAACTGTACATATCTGCTTCTTTTCCCATAATGGCACTTTTTTTCTCCATTTGACCTACCTTCTTTTCCCCCAAAATACAGAGCTCTTTTCCCAAAAAATCTGGCACAAGCTTTCAGGGCTGTTCCAGAAGACAATTTGTGTCACATATTTTGCCTCTTTCTTCTCCTCTAAATCCTAGTGTGTCCCAGCCCAAATCCAAAAACAATTATATCAAGATTATATCAAGTGTGGGTCCTTTTTTCATTTTACATAGTGCCTGACAGGTCAAGAGGTCACTGTTTTTGCCTAAATGCTTTTTTTTTTCTTTTTTAGGGGAACTCAGTGCATTCTTCCATTGCCATTCTCCTGGGGGTGATGATGCCTTTCAAAAATATAATCCTAGCCAGCCCTCCCAAACGTAGCTAGAGATGACCAAGTTTGTAGTACATGTAGGCCCTTCCACTGTGACTTGGAGAACACATAGAAATAAATAGAAATAAAGTTTTTGATTCAGAAAATATCATTTCTGTAATTTCAATAGTCATTATCTAGGTCAACCTTTCAGGGGCCCAGAGAAGGGCAAGGCTGAGTTGAGCTTTGGGAGTGAAGGGGTCCTATGGCTGTGCCACAATATCCTCTTACCTGGTGGTTGCTGTACCAGGAACAAGCAAAGTGGCCAAAGTGCAGAAATGTAAGGAAGATGATAAGGTCAAGATCTAAGACAGTAGGTAAAATATTTTACTTAGTGGAGCACTGCAGTGGGAAAGGAAGCCAGAGCCACTGGTTGGAGAATGAAATGCACAGACAGTATAGAGACCAGTAGGTCTAAAAGGGGTTCCCAAGGACACAGTCTATCTGGCACAGTCCTCTTCTTATGAGCAAGGTGAGGAGTATAGACTTTAAAGTCAACACTATTCCAGACCTGCTGAAGCAGTCTTTTGCTTTTCTTTCCATTAATTGGAGACTGGGAGCCTCCTTAGACTTGACTTTACATGTCAGGGTACTCTGCTCATTGAATGCAACTTTGATCAGCACAGCCAACCCTTTATTCTTTGATTTTAACCTTCTTTCTTTTCCCCACTGGATGCTTCTCTCTCTGTTGCAACCTTCACCCCCACTCTCCACTTCCCCACACTTCATGGCTGACTCTCTGATAAATCTTACTAAATGATTATCTACCCTCTGCTAAAGCACCCTTGGTGAAGGAACATTGCTCACTCTCAAAGTTGTTGATCTTTTCGTTTTCAAATGGCTTTAATTGTTAGCAATTTCTTTCTTCTGTAGTTGGGTCACAAAAGCTTTATTCTACAATATGGTTTTGCAACCATATGCCTGTGGCTCAGGAAAAACTTCAGGCAGGGAGGCACAAGCATTTGCAGAAAAGAGTTCTAGGCATTTATGAGGAGAGTGAGCGCTGATGTGTGAGGCATTATCAACATCTGCTACAGTTCACTCCTTGCACCACCCCGTTCCACTCATGCCCTGCTTTAAGGTAAGCTGTTCTGTTACTAATTCTACAAAGGGGTAGTCAATACCCATCCCCTTACACACACACACACACACACACACAATAAAGACAACAGGAGGATTAGTGGAATAAGCTACAAGTTTAGCTACTGCAGATGACCCCAAAATTATAGTTGATATTCACAGCTCCCTCTTCTACCACCCATTCCAGAGTCCCTTTGCTCTCATCCTCAGCCAGCACTTCTATTGGCCTAAGTCATTTGCCTGGTTGGGTAACACAGACCTAGATCCATGAGGGTTCTGGGACCTCAGTTGCCCTGATCTTGTCAGGTTATCCCCTGATATGGAAACATGAAGAGGCACGTTGGTGAATTCTCTGAATTCCAGTCGTATTCTTTCCTACTTCCATTGTGCAGCAGCAACCCTATCTCATGATAATCAGTATAGTAACCCCTTTCTTTGCTTCTTAGTCTATTGGCATGAGATGCCCAATATGTCTTGGCAGGAGCCAAAGTTTTAGGTGTAGTGAAAACACTGTGTCCCCAGGTAGAGGATTTGCCTCAGCAACCCTCCCCTTCCCAATTGTCTGCACCCTTATGAGGTCACTTAACATTTGTCAGGGTAGCATCTTCTGGCCTGCTATGATGTGTGTAAGCCTAACACTCTCTGCAGTCAGAAAAAGTCCCCAGGAAGAGACCAGCAGTAGGAAGTCACTAGTGAGTAATGGCGTAGGGGATATGGAAGGTGAACTGATAGCATCTGCTACAGTGATACTGTGAAATATTTGCTATGAAAGGTGGCATTAGATATGAGGCTAAAAATCACTGTGCTATACTTTGAACATATATATATATATATTTATGTCACATATTCTCATCTTAATATCGGTACTCTATTGCTTTTATCAGTCAGAGTATCATTCCCTTATACTATGCTATCATTTGGACACCGAAAGTTTTTACATAAGAAAGAGTTGGGGACAGGAAAAAATAAATAAAGTGAAACAGGTATAAACTGGTGTCCTCCCAATTTTCAGGACCTCTTAAATGAGGACAGGAAAGACAGTTGTAAATATAAGCAGGACTTGAAATATTCAGTTACTGAGCATAACATGTGAGTTTTCCACAATCAAGTGGTAACAGAGAGTAGTCTGTTCAAATCCCACTTAGTTCTATGGCCTGGGTGCAAGAGGGAACTTATTTCAGCTGTCAGCCTAAATACAAAATCTGAACTGTGCCTCTTTCCCAAACCAAACTCAGGCCGCGGGCCAAGAAGAGAGAAATAAACACTTAGGTGAAGAATTGTTCATTTCTTCTGAAATATTTAAAAGATCTTTCCTAACAACGCTTAATTTGGGATCAGATAAATATGATTAAAAATAAAGTTTTAGAGGGAATTGGTGAGTTCAGATTTTGGGTTGGATAATGCTTTATTTCCAGCCCATTTGAAATCTTCAAATCATTTTGGGATAATACCTCTTTAATAATCTGTGGTTCTTTGTTTACTTTACTACATACTGTTGTTATTTTGATGAATGTGTCAATGTGATTTGAGCATTTTTGTAGATTTCTTAAGAAATACTGTTTTATCTATTTTTAGGCCATATTTTTTTTAAATAAAAGGATAACTTCTATATCTGAACATTTTATGCTGACTTATTCTTTCTTCTGTGAAGTATTTACAATTTATGCACTAGATATGTGCCTGAGATTTTTGCCTAATTGCTCTCATTCTTTGCATAATATCTTCCCTTAGAAGAAGGTACTAGCCTGGGACAGAACATAAAAGCATGGTGATATATTGATACTTAACATGGAAGTGGAAAGGGGACAAAGCACACCTTTTAAAGTTCATATTTACAATCCAGTTTTCCCAGGACATATCAATTTGGGGGCATAGATGGACAGGGTGTTATAATCAAAGAAATGGGTCAACATAATGCTAATAATAAAAACTGTATTTTCTAGTAATTGCAGTATCTCTCTTTCTGTCTTCCTTAGGTAGCCCCAGTGCTCATCACGTGACTCTGTTCACATCTCTGTGTGATGACATTCCCCTTGTGACATCACCCATGTTTTGGGATAGCCTTGCCTTTGTTTCAGTTGCAGTGATACTCATGGGGAAATAAAGAGAAATATCTTATCCTGTTAGACTAAACTGTACATATCTGCTTCTTTTCCCATAATGGCACTTTTTTTCTCCATTTGACCTACCTTCTTTTCCCCCAAAATACAGAGCTCTTTTCCCAAAAAATCTGGCACAAGCTTTCAGGGCTGTTCCAGAAGACAATTTGTGTCACATATTTTGCCTCTTTCTTCTCCTCTAAATCCTAGTGTGTCCCAGCCCAAATCCAAAAACAATTATATCAAGATTATATCAAGTGTGGGTCTTGTAGATTCACATGCAGTTGTAAGAAATAATTGAGAAAGGTCCAAGTAACCTTAATCTAGTTCCCTCCCATGGTAACATCTTGAAAAACTATTTTGTACACTGTCACAACCAGGATACTGGCATTGATAGTCAAGACACAGAACAGTTTCATCACCACAAGGATCACTCCAGCTACCCTCTTATAGCACCACACACAATTTCCTTCCACTTAACCTCCCCCCCCAACCTTTGGTAACCACTAATCTGTTCTCCATTTCTATAATTTTTTTCATTTCAAAATGATATATAAGTGAGACTTACAACATGTAACTTTGGGGGTTTTTTTTTCAGTTAGTGTAATTCCTTGGAGATTTATCCAAGTTATTGTGTGTATCAATAGTTCCTTCTAATTGCTGAGTAGTAGTCCACAGAATATACTTTTTAAACTGTAAACACACCTTACTGGGAATGCTTCTTTATCTAGGGGAACTTCACTTTTTAATAAAGTACATAATGAAAGAATAACAACACATAATAGGAAAGCTATTTCTTGCTAAAATCTATTTTTTTTCTTTAGCTACAACAATCACAATAATTTGTTGAACTTTCAAAAAGAGAGAAGAGAACTGAGGTGGGAAAGGGGAAGGGAGAGGGAAGATTAGCAAGAAATTGGTAAAGGGCCACCAAAAAGATTACATTGTGTATAATGTTGAATATACTAATTATCCTGATTTGAGGATCACATATTGCACACAGGTATTGACATTCAAGTGTGTACCCCACAGATATGTACAATCAATTATGTTGTTTTTTTTTTGTCTTTTTTGTGACCGGTAAGGGTATCGCAACCCATCAGCCATCTCTATATAGGATCCGAACCCGCAGCGGGAGCGCTGCTGTGCACCCAAGCGCTGCACTCTTCCGAGTGTGATCACATATTGCACACAGGTATTGACATTCAAGTGTGTACCCCACAGATATGTACAATCAATTATGTTTTTTTTTTTTTGTCTTTTTTGTGACCGGTAAGGGTATCGCAACCCACCAGCCATCTCTATATAGGATCCGAACCCGCAGCGGGAGCGCTGCTGCGCACCCAAGCGCCGCACTCTTCCGAGTGCGCCACAGGCCGGCCCTCAATTATGTTTTAATAAATACATTTTTTAAGAAGTAAAAAATAAAAAATAAAGTAACAATGAGATAACCTTACACCTGACAGAATGCCAGAAAATGAATGAATGAATGAATGAATGAATGAATAAATAAATAAATAAATAAAATTTCTGGTAGTTTTAATGAAATATGAGCAGTACTGATATGAATATAGCTGGAAAACACAGTTAGTGTACTTTCAATTTCCATTAATATAAGTGTGTATCCTTGATCATGGGAAGTAAAACAGTAGTTTTGTTCTCTTCTGCATTAGCCAAGTCAGACATGGAGCATTTCAGAATGATGTTGAGAAGCAGGCATGAAGGTTGCAAAGGTATTTAAGAACCAATAATCGTGTCATCCAACAAATTGTGCAAAATGGTAATTCCTCTCTTGGAGAAAATAAGGCTCCATAAAGACTGCAGATATTTAAAATGCTGTTATGTATAGAAAGTAACAGTCTTATTTTGTATTACTCCAAAAGCAGAACTGGGAAATATGAGAAGAGGCAGAGTTTACCTCAATATAAGGGAAGCTTCCTAAGATTAAGAACTCTCCAATTCTTATCTGCCTCTTTTTTATTTTTCATTTTAGCAAATAGTTTTATTTTTTTGTCTCTTTATTACGGCTGTTTAATATTTACTATAAGACAAAACAAATTAAAAAATAAAGGGATTTATGGACTAATGTAACTGGAAAGTCTAGAGGTTCAGTGGGCTTTAAGATCAGTTTGATCCAATTCTTATCTGTCTCTTAAAGGTAGTAAGGAGCCAATACTATTCAATGAGAGAAAAATAACATTTTCAACAAATTGTGTTGGGATAGCTAGATATCCACATGTAAAAGAGTGGAATTGGATCCCTTCCTTACACCATATACAAAAATTAACTCTAAATGGACCCAAGACCCAAATGTAAGAGATAAAAATACACAACTCTTAGGAAAAAATAGAGGGGTAAATCTTCATGACTTTGGATTTGGCAATGATTTCTCAGATATAATACTAAAAGCACTCTCAACAAAAGAAAACTATAGATAAACTGGCTTTCATCAAAATTTAAAAATCTGTGCTTTAAAAGATACCATCAAGAAGGTGAAAACACACACAAAGAATGGGAGAAAATATTTGCAAATCACATCCGACAAGGGACGTGTATGCAGAATATATAAACTTCTTTTACTTATTGTGGTATATCCATTCAATGGAATATAATTCAGGCACACAAAAGAATGAATACTAATACATGCTACAACATGGATGAAACTTGAAAACATGCTAAGTGAAAGAAGTCAGACACAAAAGGCCACATGTTATATAATTTCATTAACATGAAGTGTTTAGAATGGGTAAATCCATCAAGACAGAAAGTAGATCAGGGGTTACCAGAGACTGGCAGGAGTGGGGAATGAAGAGTGACTATTAATGTGTTTAGAGGTTCCTTTAGGGGTGGTAAAATTGACCTTAAAGTAGATAGTAGTGATGGTTGTATAATTTTATGAACAGGCTAAAACACTGAGTGTAGTTTTTATTTTTATTTTTATTTTTTTGACAGCTGGCCGATACAGGGATCTGAACCCTTGACGTTGGTGTTACAATCAACTGAGCTAACCAGCTAGCCCTGAGAATACACTTCAAAAAAGTGAATTTTATAGTATGTGAATTATACCTCAATTAAAAATACGAAAGTAGGAAGATTCCTCATCTGGAAATTTTCAAGCTGTAAGAATTAGGGGAGAGACTGATGTGACCTTTAAATCCTCTTAGATTCAGATTATTTGGGGGGATACATTAAATCAATTAATAGCAAGCCTTGGAGTCAAGAAGCAGGAGATTTGGGTCCTGTTTTTAGCAGTAAATCTTGGAGCAAATTTCAATATTTCTGGGTTTTGGTTTCCTTTTGTGTAAAATAGGGATGATAGTATTTTTCACTGACATCACATTCATTCTGAAATTTAATTAGGATAATGTACATAAAATTACTTTAAAAGTTGCAAAAGCACAATATAGATGTCATATTAGAATATTTCCAGAATTGTAAAATATATATTCTTTTTATGCATAATTTTCAAATCTACTTAATAATTTCATTCTAATTTAAAATATGCTTTCTCCTTAGATACATGTAAAGAAAAAGAGCAGTGGGTGATTGATTATTCAGAGTAGATTTTCAATTAGTAAATAATTTAATTGATTTTTTTTCTCTCTATCTTCCCTTCTATCAGTTGCCTAATTTTAGACATTTGGCTGCTTATTAAAATTTCCTCCAAAGTGATAAGGTAGCTCAAAACACTCCATTAACCTTTAGAAACATTGGTGGGTTTCATAGAAGAGAGGATTAAATATATAAACCAAAAATGTTTCTTTGCTGTATGTAAATTTTGTCCTGGTATCCTGCTATCACATATACAAAAAGTAACAGTTGGGGAGCTATTATAACTCTTGCAGGTAAGTAAAACTTAACTTTAAATTTCAGTGGTGTTGGAATATAAAAAAGAAATAGGATATACTTATATTTTCCTTTCTATCGAGTAGCTCTCAAATTTTTCTCAATAAATATGCTTTAGCTGAAAATGCAAACCATCCTTAAGTTCTAACATTTTAGAATGGTCTGCACATCAGTAACAGCTGTAGAGCTGAATTATTTACTTTTGAAGTCAGTAAGAGCTCAGTCTTGGACTATTTCTCAGTAATTTATTTGGCAAGCACTGCATTTTCTTTCTTCTACTTCTCCCAAAAAGTAGATATTTTTCATACTATTACATATTCCTTTTAAATTTTAGTAAAATTTATTCCTCTTTATAAAATAGTACCTTGAGGTGTTCCTTTAAAAGAGAGGCCCATTTCTGTAGACTACAGAAAGTATGGGTTGTGGGCCGGCCTGGTGGCGCACTTGGTTGAGTGCGGCACTTGGGAGCACGGTGGCCCTCCCGCCGAGGGTTCGGATCCCATATAGAGACCGGTCCGCTCACTGGCTGAGCACGGTGCGGACGTGACACCGAGGGGTTGCGATCCCGTTACCAGTCACGAAAAAAGACAAAAAGGAAAAAGAAAAAAAAAAGTATGGGTTGTAATTCATTCGTGAATTTAGTGTTAATAAAAATCCCTGCTCACCCTTCCCCTATTGTATGTTCTGTTTACCCTTTTCCCCAACAACAAAATATTTATTTCTTTAATTTTCTTATACTATTACTGTATAGCTCTATCCAGAGACTAGCAGAGGAGAATTTTTGTTTTGTTTTTAAATTAAAGTTGATAGTCTTAAAGAATAAGACACGTGTAAATCTTTATTATTCTCAGGATTTTGCCAATGTATTGCTTGTATTTTGACATTGGGTTGTTTTTAAAGTAATTATTACTGAACAGAAATCAGGTCACATTCAGTCTAACCCCCATCCTTCCACATGATTTACTTCCACATATACATTGAAAATTACAATTCATAATGATGGGTCTGAGACACTACAAGATTCTGAATCATCACAGAAAGATACTATTGAATTTTTCATGCTGTTCTTGCTAAAGCAGAGATGTGAAATAATTTATTTTAATAAAACTCTTTAAACTAGCAATATAAGCAATTTCAAAGCTCTTATCATTACTTATACTATCTACAATATGTTTCTATTTGTATAGAATCAGATTTACATATAAATGCATTGTTCACAGCCCTTTTGTTTGGCTCAGGTGCTCTGTACCCTACTCTTGTGGCCTTAATAGTCTTGTCCACTGAGATCGAGACATTGAGGGTGAAAAGAATTCTAGAAAGGAAAACACGAGTCTTCACTTTCACATTGAACAACACCTTTTGGTACGTACATACATGAGACTATTAAGTGAAAAGCATGCAGATTTCATAAAACAAAACAATTTATCATTATTTTGGGGGGTTTAACGACATGAAATATTTGTATTTTTATACAATAATTTGGTTTTCCAAGCGTTACACTACTGGCAGTTTCCGACATAAGAGTTACTGAGGTTATTGATGTTCGCGATGAGTTACTGATGTTATCAATGAGAGTTACAGACATGATGCAGAACACATCATGTATGGTAGGAAAGATTTGGTTTCCAGGCCTGGCCATACGAATTTGACTATTTTACAAATCAATCTTAGTGTGTCTCATCCAAATTATACAACTAGAGAAAAAATCATGCATTTGTGTTGTAGTCCAAATAAGGGAATGTATGGGAAAGTGATTGGAAGGAAGTGCAAAGAATATGAATATGGTTGCCAGCAAGGTACTGAAATTTGCCCCGTTTTTATTTTAACAGTCTTCTGAAGAAGGTTTTATATTTTATTAGTGAATCAAACACTAGGTGTCTCAAAAATTCCCAGCTAGTGTGTTACAAATTAAGGAGTGCCTGAGATTATAATCTCTTTAGGTCCTGTGCCTGAAGCCCTTGTTTGCAAAAAGCTTTGTCCTTTAACCTGATGTGACAACAAAATACTATTATTTTCTGCGTGTGCTGCAAAGTGAAAAAGGTTAATCTCTTTAGGTCCTGTGCCTGAAGCCCTTGTTTGCAAAAAGCTTTGTCCTTTAACCTGATATGACAACAAAATACTATTATTTTCTGCGTGTGCTGCAAAGTGAAAAAGGTCTAGCAGTCCTATATCTAAAGCACTCTGATTTCCTTAAGAATTTATTTAGAAAAGGTGGAGCCAGTCATGAACAACACCCAAAATGTGATGCAGGGAATGCCAACTCAATGTCAGTATAGAGAGCATGGAAGATGGTGTAGATTGGGTGCCCCTCACAAACTCATTGAAGCTTAATCCCTAGTATTTTTATGCTAGTTCACATTTGCATATCCAAAGCTGTTATTAAATTCTTTGGTAATAAAGAAGGGCAGCAGTCTACAGAAAGGGAAGGCAGATGATGCATTTTTTCCCCCTGAATGTATGTAAAATAATAAGTATTAATACGGTCTATTTTAGCAAAACACTTACTTCTTTTTAACTTAAATTCAGCTCCTAAACTTTTGTTGTTAATTGGCATAGTTGGAGATTATGTCATAGATTGTGATGTGATATAACTTTTTAATCAGTAATTTATATTCAGACATCTCCTATTTCTGGATTTCTCAGTTTACTTGCTTCCCAAATGCATATGTTTAAATTGTTTTTTCCTTGTGCCCCCCAGAAAACTGCTGTGGGTTATGGACATTTCATCAGGTAATCAATACAAAGTTTTCAAAACTTTGACTATTACCTGTTTTTTCAGTAGATGAGTAATTTAAATAGCAATTTTTTTTTTTTAAAGCAGCATTCTGTAAAAGTGCTCCTTGCATGATTTTGCCTGTAGTTCTGCTCTGGGCAATGGAATTTTCAATGCAAAATTTAGAGGGATCTGTCTACTTGAGCATTAAATGTAAAAATATGTGGAGATGATCGTTAACTGTGGACTTTACAAAGATAATAAAAATAATTTTCATTTATTCTTTTATTGTTTATTCATTTACTTCATTCATTCATTAATTTATCAAGTGTTTATTTAACAAGTGTGTACTGAGCTTCCATCATGTACCAGGCACTATTCTGGTAATTGGAGATACACAACCAACAAGGCAAAGACATTCATGGTCCTTGTTCACATGGTACTTGCACCCTAGTGAATGGAGGTAGATGATAAACTTGAAAACAAATACACGAATAAGACCATTTTGTATAGTGATAAGTGCTATAAATACAATGAAACAGGATAGTGTTGTAGTGAATGACAAAATGTGTGTATGAACATGGGTGTCCCAAAACTTTTTGATAAGCTGGTTGGGAAAAAGCCATTCTAAAAGAAGTAACATTTAAGGTTAGAACTGATGGAGAAGGAACCAATCATGTGAAAATCTGTAGAAACCAAAGTCCCGAACAGAGTTTTCAATCTGACATGTATAAAGAACACAAAGATGGCTTGAGGTATGAGAGATGCATTCTCCACTACTGTAGCCACTAGCCAAGCAGGACTATTAATATTTAAATTAATTAAAATAAAATACAAAAACTAAGTTCCTCAATGGCACTATCCAGGGTTCAAGTGCTCAAAACCTACCTGTGGGTTAATGGGTATCATCCTGGACAATGCAGAGTGCATTTCTGTCACTGAAGAAAGTCCTAGTGAAGTAGAATTGGAGTAGAAGGAGAGGTCAGAAAAAGTGGCTTGGAAAGATCATGAAGGTTTTCGTAGGCTGTTATGAGAGCTTTGGATTCTGCAAGTGCAATGGGAAGCCTTTGGATGATTTTAAGCAGGGGAGGAACGTCATTCCATTTACATTTTTAAACAATCATTCTGACTGCTGTGTAGAAAATGAATCAGAGAGCGCAAGACCAGTTAGTTATTGTAATCGCCTTAGCTATGGATAATGTTGGGTCTAGCAAAGTTAATTTCTAGATCCTCTTCACAAAGAGTTAATAAAAACACCTTATCTAGATTTGGCTAAGTGGAGAGTTTTATCAAGTCAAATTTGAAT
>NW_007741680.1:23383-24391 GCF_000696425.1 Galeopterus variegatus | reverse complement strand
GTTTGGTCATTTGAACTCTGAGAAATTTTGTCAAGGACTACATGCTTTCTCTTTGTTTTCACTCCACTTCTTGAGCAAGACTGTCTTTCATAATGTTGTCTTCATGGTCACAAATGGCCGTTGTCACTCCAGGCATCACATTCTCAGGAAGCCATGTCTAAGTGCAGGAAAAGCTGTTCTTCATTGCTTTACCCTTTTTTTCTGCCTTTTTTTTTTAAGCTAGTTCATTATACATATATGAGGGGTACAAAGTTGATTTTCAGTAGTTGTGTACAATATGTGAAGGTTAGATCAGGATAATTAGCTGATTCATGATCATGGTACACCATCATTCTTTGTGTCCATCAACCAATTTCTCAGTAACCCTTTTCCCTGCCCCCACTCCTTCCCTTTTCCACCTCTAGTAACCACAGATACGAAAGACTATTCTATAATCTCCTGAGCAGACTCTCCTCAGGTTGCACAGTTTTTGCATTGGTTTCAGAGAGTGTTAATATTTTTCATTATTTAGCACATCTATTAGAAAAGTAGGTATTTGGGAAAGCCTGCTTGGATGACGTCCAAGAGTCTCTACTACAATTAGGTTATATAATTTTTAAAAATGCATATATACATAGGTAGGATGTTTATTTATTTATTTTAAAACATTTCTCGAAAAGCTCATGTGGAAGTTATAAAAAATAAAAGTGTTTTGCTTCTTTAACACTGCATTTCTAATTTAAAAAATTTATTTGTGGCTTTATATTATAGTAGCAATGTTATTCCTAAATCTTAGTAAAAAAATAGCAGTATATAGTATTTTCGTATTATAATAGCAAATATAAATTCTGAAAATTTAATAGCTGAAAATTTGGAGTTTTTTAAATCAGATTAAATAATCAAAAATTTGACATTTTAAATCACATTAATTAATCACTATTTAATCTGATTAAATATTTTATAAATTGCTCATGTCAGGAATAATTATTTTTAATTCTATAAGCATCAATAAAAATATTAATATGACAA
>NW_007741680.1:10394-20590 GCF_000696425.1 Galeopterus variegatus | reverse complement strand
AAAAAAAAATCTTTATATATAGGCCAAGTGGTTTGGTATTTCTCTTAACATAGTAATATTGCTGACCTGTGATTTTAAGGTTTTAAGTTAAGAATGCTTGAAAGGAAAAAAAAAAAGTCTCTCTAATTTGGCTCATTTAACACACTTAAGAACTTTTGGAGGTTAGTTCTATCAAACATGTGAAGAGATTCTTATTTCTTGGAGGGAGGGAGACATGAACATCTCTTCCTTTTATAGTTGAGACAGACAATATGTTTTATTAGACAACTGTAAAAATGAAGGAAGAGTTTCAAAAATTAATCCCATTACAAATAATGACAATTGGATTGTGAACTGGTTGGGGCATAAATANTTGTTGGTGGGACTGCAAAATGGTGCAGCCTCTATGGAAAATGGTATGGAGGTTCATCAAAGAATTGCAGATGGATGTACCATATGACCCAGCTATCCCACTGTGGGGAATATACCCAGAGGAATGGAAATCATCCAGTCGAAGGTATACCTGTTCCCCAGTGTTCATTGCAGCACTCTTTACAATAGCCAAGATTTGGAGCCAGCCCAAATGTCCATCATCGGATGAGTAGATATGGAAAATGTGGTATATCTATACAATGGAATACTACTCTGCTATAAAAAAGAATGAAATACTGCCATTTGCAACAACATTGATGGACTTAGTGAGAATTATATTAAGTGAAACGAGTCAGGTAAGTGAAACAAGTCAGGCACAGAATGAAATATCATGTGTTCTCCCTCATTTGTGGGAGCTAAAAATAAATAAATACACAAAAAACCGGGGTGGGTGGGGAGAAGACACAACAATTACAATTCCTTGAAGTTCATATGACAAGCAAACAGAAAGGACATTGTTGGGAGGGAGGTTTCAGTAATGGGCCACAATAATCAACCACATTGTATATCAGCAAAATAAAATAAAATTTGGAAGAAAAAAAATCTTTATATATAGGCCAAGTGGTTTGGCATTTCTCTTAACATAGTAATATTGCTGACCTGTGATTTTAAGGTTTTAAGCTAAGAATGCTTGAATGGGAAAAAAAAGTCTCTCTAATTTGGCTCATTGAATACACTTAAGAACTTTTGGAGGTTAGTTCTATCAAACGTGTGATGAGACTCTTATTTCATGGGGGAGGGAGACATGAACATCTCTTCCTTTTATAGTTGAGACAGACAATATGTTTTATTAGACAACTATAAAAATAAAATGAAGGAAGAGTTACAAAAATTAATCCCATTACAAATAATGACAATTGGATTGTGAGCTGGTTGGGGCATAAATACCAGTATTCATGTGGTATCCTCAAATGACCCACGGCACTGGTTGATAAAACACTCATCTATGTCAAGTGTGCTTTTATGATACCTGCCAACTAGTTAAAATGGTCACTTTCACAAATGTGACTATATTTTAAATGCTTTGTATATAATGTCATGTGTATAGCCTATTTTTTTCTTTTTCTCACATCTATTTAAACCCATATCTTTATTTGTTGGTTAAAAATATACCAAAACTATAAAGTGATTCTATTTACACCAATTTCATCAAAATTGCTATTTGATTGGAATAAATAATAGATTGCAGTTGCTGTTAGACCTGCACAATTGGAACAAAATTTGATGGAAATTACATTGTTTCAAGTATGCAACCAGGACACAGCATCCGAGAGTAAAGTTTAACTCTTAATGCAATAATGTATTTGTATTAGTCCAAGAAGCTAGTTCTAATAATGGTTGTAAAATTATAAACCAACGTTTGCTATCCTATGATATAATAAGTTATATTTATTTTTTGAAGCCAAAATATACTGAGTTAACCAAAATATCAATAAATCGTGAGCTTTAAAGTAAAATTCATGAAGTTGAACAAAGGTGAAGAAGAGTAATTATATCTTCATGAGTTTGTGATCACAATATAAGGAACTGTGCAATTGCTCTAAGGAAGTTATATACATATCGTATCATTAATTGGGTTTATTCTGGAAATGTCTGCAGGTATTATTCTAAATTTCTTTTGTCAGGGTCATCAGAAGCTACGCTAGTTTAAATCTTGTTCTCCTACTACACTGCTGACTTTGGGCATGTCACATAACTACCGGGTACGATGTTTAGTTTTAATTTCCAAAATGGGAGAAATAGCCTCGTGTTAGTAGTCATTGTAGGAGAAAAATAAATGTG
This sequence comes from Galeopterus variegatus, assembly GCF_000696425.1. Classification (NCBI taxonomy): domain Eukaryota; kingdom Metazoa; phylum Chordata; class Mammalia; order Dermoptera; family Cynocephalidae; genus Galeopterus; species Galeopterus variegatus. Next base: position 18,397 of record NW_007741680.1, on the reverse strand, counting down.
AATTCTTCTGTTATAATTCAGAAAATTTGTTTTAATATACATATTTATGCAAGAATACATTTTTATATTCTATTCATGACACACATTTATACAAATATGTCTAAAGTTAGGTAGTATTACTCTTGCAAAAGTAGGCGTGCATTATTTTAAGCTGTTTATTTCCAGTAATGATTTAGGGTTTCAATTTAAGAAGTGCATCACATGCATTAAGGAAACTATGAGAGGTTCTGGGATCACAGCCTTCACATTTTTTCTCTATTGAATTCCCGTGTATTTTGTAGACATTTTGGATATGTATTTTTTATGACATATTGTCCTTCTAAAAGACCGAAAAAGATATCATCCTCATCATCATCATGTGAAATAACCTTTAATCCATTAAAAAATACTACAACAATGTACAGATATTATATTTGTTAATACCAGAGAAAAAGAATGTAAATACAGCATAGTTTTGATTTTCAAACATTTTATGTTTTGGGGCCGGCCCAGTGGCACACTGCTACAGTGCGCCGCTTGGGGGCGCCACGGCGCTGCCGCCAAGGGTTTGGATCCCACATACAGACTGTTTCCTGCTCACTGGCTGAGCGAGGTGTGCGCACGGCGCCGAGGGTTGCGATCCCGTTGCCAGACACGAGAAAAGACAAAAAGGAAAAAAAAATTTTTTTATGTTTTTATCTAATGCTGAAGGGCTGTAGAAAATGCCATGCCAAGAGGATACATTTTCTTTTATTGTCATCTAGAAGTTCCAGGTACTTTTGTTTTTTATAAAAATAAATATTTTTAATCTGGTATACTTAAAATGAAGTGACATCAATAGAATTTCCAGCTTGTTTTCTCAACTTCCGAGGTTAGAGATTCAGATTTGCTCTTGTGGATCCTTGGAGGTGGTGAAATCAGCAACTTCAGGGAGGCAGTTTCCATCATTTGACCTTCTCTTGCTCTTTGGTACCCCCTCATTATCTGATTACTTTGCTATTCATAGCTGTTATCAGTTGTAACATTGCATGTGTGCTATTACAGTAAGAATCCTTAAGTATGAAATATATGAAAAAGATGCTTATTGAGAGCACTCTCTTATGTATCTAGTAACTGATGGAGTTCAGTCTTTTCTATGTAGCATTTCCTGCTGTACCTTGTAGTTTATAATTTCAACCTATGGAAATGAAATCTAATACGGCATTCTTAAGCAACATTAAGAGCATATTTCATAGTTGCATTGGACCTGTGTCAATGAAATTGACAAGATTTATTTTTTACACTGTTCTTGTGTGTTTAGGCAAGGAGAAGATAACGTTGTATTTCTTTGACTATATAGAAATTTCTAAGCTGATCATCTACTTTAAGCAGGATTTCAGTCCAGGAAGCAGATGAATTGCCTTTATACTTTCTCCTTTACATCCTGAATTTTTAGATAAGCAGTGATTATGCTTCATTGTGTTTTAACTAATATCTACTGAACAAATTCCGTGCACTGAGTTTGCTTTCTGGAAAAATATAGAAATAAAAAAATACGTCCATGTTCACATGATAATCACGCAAATATTTAAAAACATCTATTATTTCTTCTGTTTTCTAAGCCAAACATTCACAATTAAACACTGTCTATTATGCATGGACTTTTTATTATTATTATTAGTAGTAGTAGTTCCACAGTGATTGTTTCCCTCATTTGTAGGATGTTTCTAAAGAAAATTTATTTTTCTTTAAAGCAATTTTCTAAAAATGTTTAGAGTTTAGAATACTATATACAGCAAGTACAGAGGAAAAAATATTTTCTATGATTTCATCGCCCAGTGGTAACCACAGTTATTTGTACTGACACTTAATGTTATTATTGTTATTTATTTCATACATGCTTTCTTTGAGTGGGTTTCCCAGGAAACAGAATCTGAGATTTGAGTGCAGAAGGTTTACTGGGGAGTGCTCTTAGAAATAGCATCTTTGAGGGGAGAGGGGCAGAACACTGGGCAGAGAAGGAAGCTGACCAGGAAAGATCTTGCAACAGAAGCCTCGGCTAATCATATGAGGAACGGTGGAGCTAAAATGACCCTGAAGAATTGAATTGGGCCGGTCTTTGTTCCTGCACATTGACTAGTCTGTGGATATGAGTTGCCCCAGGTATGGCATGTCCCTTTGGGTTAGGCAGCTGTCTTTGCCAGAAGACAATGACTTAAGAGGGTCTCCCTTGTAAGCCATCAGCAGCCAATGAACCTCACACCTGGGGAATCAGTGCCCGAGACCTGAAGAGGTATCTGAGCAGCACCTCATCTACTATATGTGCACATAAAAATATTTAGCATTTGGGGGATCATAACTCACCCTTTTGTGAAATTTGTTACACTTAATAATGATTTCTGTGAGTTTATGTATTGGAAATTTCAGACAAAAATCTCTTGCAACTGTCATGTAATTTGAATGCAATTTTAATGGTTTTGATCAGTTTTTCTGAAGATTCTATGCAACTAATGATTATTTCATCTATGCAAAAATATACTTATGGCCAACAAATATTAATTATGATGCCTTTTTCATAAAAAGTGGTGGATGTATTTAGTTACTATGTTTGTGTTTTCTGGATTCCTTAAATTTGGGCAAGCTTTAAGGCTATGGACTATAGGTCTGATTAAATAGGATATAAATCTATTACTTTTGCTCCAACTTATTAGAGTCACTAATTGATTGAGTTTAGTATTTTGTAACCTAAATATATTACTGTGAAAGTCTGCACTTGAGTGAGCTACAATCTCAGTTGTCAGATTTAAACTACAGTTCCTGGAAGTTGAGCTGTGTGAAGAGAGGAGATGGGATCGCTCTGTCAGATTCAAAGCATGGACCATAAAAGACCTCAAAGAGGGTAAAAAAAATAGAAGAAAAAATTAAAACACGAATAAAAACACAGACAACAACTACAGTCTTTTCTAATTATTGATTTTAATTATTATGAGCGATATCCAAATAGTAGGTTGTATATTCTACCATTATATCAACAAAATGCAAATTTTGGTACTTCTGCATCAAATTGGAAATTTGGTCATTTTAGAGGTGAGTGTGGATTGATTTGCACAGGAACATCCACAAATCTTTACTTCTTAAAGAAGCTGTAGGTTCAACGAGATGTGAGTTCACTTTTTTCTCTAGAAACGTCTGAGCCATGTATAACCAAACTGCCATACGAGCCTGTCATTTAGCAGGGCCACAGCCACGCCAGACCCTCTAGTCTGGCTTTGAGGACTGCACCAAGGATCTCTGCAGAAAGACTTTCTGTTGTTGTTTTTTAGTGCTAAGTAACAAGAAGGAGTTTCTGATGATATTAATGAGACCATGTGGACCTCATCATAGCCCCATTATGACACTGTTATTGTCAACAGTAAAATACAGTTTTCTAGAACCATATTTCTGTAGTTGGCTGAAAATACTTATAATCTGATTCCAGGTGTATTAAAGGGAATTAAATAAAGCCATGCACGTAGATTTTTTTTATGTATAATATAAAATAAGGATTAGCCAAACACAAATGAATATACACCATCTTCTTTATTGAGGTAAGCTATATCAGGAACTTGGTGGCATAGTTGTCAGGAGCCTTGCAAAGCCTTGCAACGCACGTAGATTTTTTATGTATACTATAAAATAAGGATTAGCCAAACACAAATGAATATACGACATCTTCTTTATTGAGGTAAGCTATATCAGGAACTTGGTGGCATAGTTGTCAGGAGCCTTGCAAAGCCTTGCAAAGTCTTTCTGCAATCTGACAGAGCCAGGTGTCAGCTCAGGTCTTATGCAGTTTGGACCGGCCGCTCATGGATGTTAATGAGGAAAAATAATGTTTAAGGATCAAGATGCTTCTTTGCAAAGGCCTTTTGAGGATTAATTCCATTTGCCATGCTTATTTTTTGAGTATACGTGTGAAATATAACATATTTTAGGTGAGCTTGGGAATAGAAATTACTAATTTGTGATGAAAACTTATATTTATCCTGTTTCCTAATTATTTTATCTTTATCTAAATTACTGATAAAAATTTAGTGCCACTTTGGTTTAATGTGTTTTATTTTCCTGATTGAAAGCTATTAAGACATTAGAGTATAACCTTAAAATAACTTTAAGGAGAATTAACTTTTGAGCATTAATACACAAAATGAATATTAAGTTTCATACACTTAAATTTCCAATAGTTTATTTTCACTTTCCTTAGAATTTCACTTACCTTTTAAGTAATAGCCCAAATTTTCACACACAATAAAGTATATAAATTTTAAATAAATTCTAAATTTTATAGGTGTTAATCATATCTGTTTTGTCTTTGGTATCATTTTTGAATAGTATCATTTTAGTGTCACTTTTTGTCACTTGTGAATATTCCTAGATGTGTGACACTGAAATTGGTGAATTTATAAAGTTATACACAATTAAGCTTGGGACTTAATTCTACCTTCCATAAAGGCAACTTGGCAGCATGTATGAAAGCCTGAAAAAATGTGTATAACAATTTATTTCAAGGTTAGAAGTTCAATTTTGGGTAAATTATCATGGCTAAACAGAGTTTCCGCAAGTGTAACACATATATTGTAAGGTAATCCCCAAAGAGTCACAACCTTGTGTAAACCTCTTCCCTTGAGTGTAGGTGGAAACTGTTATGTGCTTCTCAACAACAAAATCTGGAAAAGATAGTGGAATGAAAAAAGATAGTGGAATGAAATAACCATGATTTTGTTATATGGCAAAAGTAATAGATACTCACTACTGTAATAATGTACTATATGATAATTGCACTATAATTATCAAAAAATAATGTACTAGGGCTGGCCCGGTGGCGCACTGCTACAGTGCGCCGCTTGAGAGCGCAGCGACACTCCCGCCGAGGGTTCGGATCCCACATACAGACCGGTTCCCACTCACTGGCTGAGCGAGTTGCGGGCGTGACACTGAGGGTTGCGATCCCGTTGCCAGTCCCGGTCCGGTATGGGCACGACTCTGAGGGTTGCGATCCGTTGCCGGACACGACAAAATAAATAAATAAATAAATAAATAAATAAATAAATAAATAACGTACTATATGCTCCATTTTAGCGGACTCTAGGGGGAGGCTTTTCTGCTGGTCTTGAGAAAGTAGGCTGCCAGGATGCGAGGAGGCCTGTGACAGGACCGTCTGACAGCTGTTAGTGGCCTCTGGATCTTGAGTGGTCCCTGCTGATATCCAGTGACAAAACGGGGACCTCAGTCCTACAATAGCAAGGAACTAAATCCGGCCAGCAATCATCGAAGCTAGGGCGAGGACCCTGAGCTCCAGAAGGGAACGTAGCTGGCAGGTACCTCTACTGCAGTCTTTAGAAACCCTCACCCGAGGACCTAGTTAAACTGTGCCCAGACTCTTGATGCATGGATACTATGAGATTAATAAATGGGTGTTGTTTTAAGCTAAGTTTGCGGTTAATGTGTTACATGGTAATAGATAATTAATACACCAAAGACTTCAGTTATAGCAGTTTTGTATAGTTTAAAAAGAAACAAAAACACAAACACTGCAATGTAAAATAATAGGGATATTTTTGTATGTCCGTACACCAGGGTGCTCAGCCATTAAAAGTGATATTGTAGCTTTTGGTATAAGGGTAAATGATTAACTTAAGAGATATGTTCAATGTGCACGTAAAGAGGAGAATTTCTTCCAATGTGTATATTTAACAAGAAAAATGTTTAGTTAAGTAAATTTCCTTCATAAGCTTTCTGATTTATTAGCATGTTGGTGACTTATGAACCATTTGGGCTTTAAATAAATGATCCTGGTGTGATATTCAAGAAGGTTTTTCAATCTGTGCTTTGCGACCATCTGTAATAAAAGTTTCTAGGTCTGGGTATTTCTCCTGCTTCCTTAATGGGCCCTACGGGTAGTTTTAGGTGGATTCTGATCAGGTCTCATGGCTGGAGACTATTTGCTCGCTTTGTCTCGTAGGCTTTAGACAACCTCTTATTTATAGTCTGATAAATTGTATGCTTCTTTTTATTCCATTTTTCGAAGGGTATCTTTTATTATTCTGGGAATTTGTTTCCTTTAGGTAAACTATAGTTTTACATGGCTATCATACTCTAAGATTCTCTGTGGAATAATAAAATGCTAACATCAGTGACTATCATGAGTCTTTTATCCTCTTTATTCCTATTTTGTTTTGTTCAGACTTTTTTCATAAAAGCACTTCAATTTTATTCATCTTTCTATAAGAACTTAATTCATTAGAAGTTCTTTAGGGCCAGCCCGGTGGTGCACTCGGTTGAGTGCGGTACTCCCGCCGAGGGTTCGGATCCCATATAGAGACCGGTCAGCTCACTGGCTGAGCGCGGTGCGGGCGCGACACCAAGGGTTGCGATCCCATTGCCGGTCACGGTACGGGCGCGACACCAAGGGTTGCGATCCCGTTACCGGTCATGAAAAAAGACAAAAAGGAAAAAAAAAAAAAAAAGAAGTTCTTTATATGCACTTTGTTTTAAAAACGTGTCATTTTTTTCATGCTGAATATTTTGACCTAAATTTTGATTGGAAAGCGTTTCATATTTTGTACTTGGTTGAACTTTTTGTGACTTATCATGAGCAAAAAATTTAAGAAGTCTAAAAGGATGTTTTTGAAAGATTATATTGGTTTCCTATTGTGCATAGCAAACTACTTAAAAACTCAGTGGCTTAAAGCAATGGTTCTTTATTATCCTTCAAATGTCTTTGACTTGGCTGGGCTGGGCTGGGCTGAAGTACTTTCTTCAGGGTGTTGTGGCTGAGGGTCTCTTCTGTTACTGCAGCTGTGTGGGCCGGTTGAAGTTGTTCAGTTCCACCTGCCTCCCATTGTTCTTGGACCAGCAGGGCCTGTTCTAATGGTTGTGATGACCAAGAAACAAAGGACAACCAGAACCTGCAGAGCCTCCTCCACCCCATGCCCAGACTGGCATATTGTCTCTTCTGCCTGCTTTTTGCTGGACAAAGTAGGTCACATAGCAGAGCCCAAAGTAAAGGGATGGATGCCTTCTCTTTGTCTATAATGAAGCCGTAGAAAGGATGTGGGTACAAGAACATGTAAAGGATCAAGGCCAGTGACACAATCTACCAAAGAATAAATAAGAAAATGAATGAGAATATTACTTTATAACCACTTGTCAGGTATGATTTTGTAATTCTAGAGTTTTTTCCATTCACTTCTGACTTCTTCCAAGTATCCAAGAGCATGAGAATGAGGAGTAGACCTTTGTTTCTTATCCTTCTTTGGGCATCAGGGAACTCTTCACCAGCATTCTTTTGCCCATATATAAATGTGGGAGAGTTGAATGGGATCAGATAAGGGGATAATGTTAGTTCGGGCTTCACATTATCATACTTAAGTGTGCATAATTTCTATTCTGGTGGAAAACTAGACATACTAAAGCCTGTGGCTATATTTCAAGAATTAGAAAACTAAATATGGAGTCAAAATTGATAACCAAAAGAAAAGTTAAGGTTGCCANGAAAATAGGAATATGAGTGAAAGGGGATTAATTTCAAAGTCCCTCCAAATTGAAGCCTGTCTTTAAGAGATATATTCAATGTTCACATAAAGAGGAGAATTTCTTCCAATGTGTATATTTAACAAGAAAAATGTGAAGTTAAGTCAATTTCCTTCATAAGCTTTCTGATTTATTAGCATCTTGGTGACTTATGAACCATTTGGGCTTTAAATAAATGATCCTGGTATGATATTCAAGAAGGTTTTTCAATCAGTGCTTTGTGACCATCTGTAATAAAAGTTTCTCGGCCTGCGTATTTCTCCTGCTTCCTTAATGGGCCCTACGGAGTGTTAGGTGGATTCTGATCAGGTCTCCTGGCTGGAGACTATTTGCTCGCGTTGTTCTCGTAGGCTTTAGGCAACCTCTTATTTATAGTCTGATAAATTGTACGCTTCTTTTTATTCCATTTTTTGAAGGGTATCTTTTATTATTCTGGGAATTTGTTTCCTTTAGGTAAACTATAGTTTTACATG
>NW_007741680.1:9709-10123 GCF_000696425.1 Galeopterus variegatus | reverse complement strand
AGCAAGCTTATAGAGCAATTTAAGTTATTTAAGTTTGTTAGTGGCCATGTTAAGTTTAAGACTTCTTGTAGACATCTAAGACTGTCAGAAGCTATATGGATTTAAAGGTCTGTAGTACCAAGGAGAAAATGGAAACACAGGTATACATTTGGAAATCATTAGCCTGTAGTTTGTATTTAGAGCAATGGAACTAGTTGAGGTCTCCTTTAATTAATGAAATAATTATGAATCAGTACATAATGCATTGGTCCTAGTCAAACATGATCTAAGTTACTATAAAAATTTAAATGAAAAAAATAATTTTCATTTAAACTTAAATAATTTGTATATTTATAAATTTTGATGTAATGGTGACATATCCATTTACTAACTCTTCAGTGGGCTGAAAGTTTACCTGTAACATATGCTTTAAAA
>NW_007741680.1:231-8689 GCF_000696425.1 Galeopterus variegatus | reverse complement strand
ATGGGCTTTGTGGAGAGAGACATCCTCTTCTTTTCTTTGGTCTCTGCTGGTGACTCTCCTTCTGTTAATGCACTCCAGTGGCTGGCAGTCCATCTGAATGGTGGTTGTGATGTCTAGACACTTATGTGGCAGCTATGGTTATTGTGGTGGCTGTGGTGGGCCACCCACAGGGAGGTGATGTTTTTGGCATGCTCCTTGGTGCTGGTGATGTGCCTGGTTGTCAGAGGGGATCCAGTTCCCAGCTCCATACCTGTGGTCCCTGGGCAGGCCCCGAGGCACTGGCAGTGTGCCTGATTGTGTGTGTGGGGGGGATCCAGTCTCTGGATCCATGCCTCAGGTCCAGTCCAGTCTCTGGATCCATGTCTCAGGTCCCCAGGGGGGCTCCAAGGCACTTAGGCTATGTCTCTCTGATTTCAGTCTAGCCTTTCTTAAATACCTAGATTGGTGGACTCATAGTCATAATCTTAGCTATTTTTCCAGTGGGTATAAGATATATTTCTAAAAAATTACCAACCACATTACTGACCTTTAAAATATAAATGCCAAAATATCGCTGTAATTTATCATTCTGTGCATGAAAATGATACCACCTTAATATATATACCTCAATATATCTTCCTTAATTGAACCCCTTATAGGAATACAACCTCCCTTTGAAGGTTTCCTTTATTTTATGTTTTCTCCTCATGGGTAATGAAACTGAAGCCCCTGATTGTGGCTTCCCACTAACTGTTGGATACTGTTCATATGGACATCTCTCTGTCCTGTCCTGACCAGTACAGTCTCTGCTTTTGTGAGCAGTCTCAGTCTTCACCTGATCCTGCTGCCGACTACAACCTTATGAGCTGAAACATCCTCAGTCTGCTTCTCGCTCTCCTTTGCAGATGTCCCTCTTCTCTGAATTCTTTGCACTCAGAAGCATTCCAGAGCAGTGTTGTTTAAGACCCCTGGTGTTACCACTTTTCTGAAATTCTCTTGGCTCTTTTCTCCCAAGGTGGTTCCAAAGGAGGCTAGGTTGATTTGAAACAGTGTGCCATAGTGTTGCTCAAAAGCGCTAACTCCCAGACTCTCAGGCTTTGTCACTGGGTCCAACTTGTAAACACCCCTTCCCATGGAATGGAATCCCTCCCATTACAGCCACGTTTTGGGGGGCATTAACTCCCCTGCCATCCCCACACCCTGTGCTAATCCTAGTTTATTAACCAGTCTGTGAATTATTTAATTCTCACCATGATATTTTGAGGGTTTTATTCCCAAGAAAACTCATAAGCTTCCAAATCAATCAGTAGATGTAAATAAATTTTAAATGCAGGGTGATATATGTCTCCTTAGTTCTCCCAAGAGATATGTCTGAAATTCAGTTCTGGAATAGCTGGGATGCCTGCTTCTTGTATACTGTGAATGAAAAAAAATCTTTATTTAATGTAGTGTACTATAATTCTAATCTGCATATAACAAAATGTGCTATGTCCACTTCTTTTGAAGGTTAAGGTACATCAGGTGAAATCAATATAAATTTTCAGGAATGTTCATTAAATTTTTATATTAAGATTGTAAAAAATTCACATATGGGCTGGCCCGGTGGCACACTCGGTAGAATGCAGATCCCATATAGTTCAGATCCCATATAGTAGACCGGTCCGCTCACTGGTTGAGCGCGGTGCAGGCGCAACACCGAGGGTTGCGATCCCGTTACCGGTCACGAAAAAAGACAAAAAGAAAAAAAAAATTCACATATGATAAATTAGATAAAGATAATAGAACATCCATGAATAAATAAAAATTACTTGCTTATAAAAAATATTTCCTACAGGAAATCATTTTAGCAACTCAAAAAGGTTTGTGGGATCGAAACTGACCAGGGAGAGAATGGCAAGTAGATTTATACTTGTGTGCCTATCCTAGCAAATTTTTAAGTCTCATCTACGGTATGTTTTGAAGATTCTGTACTGGGCACAGGCTCTATAGCAGAAAGTCCCAACTCATTGGCTGTGGCTCTCATAAACTTGGTGGAGTGGAGTCTCTCATCCTGTTCATTTTCCACCTTGGCCTATAGGGAAGAAACTAAGGAAAATGGATTTTAGTAATAATGGAATGAAACATAATACTATCTACTCAGGTTCTATCATCAGCATAAGTGCTGCAACCCGAGCCTCCTTGGGTTCTTTTTCGCAAAGGGTCTCAGGGAGTCTGATAAAGATAAACTGTCTTGTACAAATAGCAGAAGTATAAATCAGTCATCTTTGAAAATTTTGCTCAGATAATCCCTAAAATAATTCTGAAAAATAAACATTTGCAAAAATTTTTAATTGATCTTGAAATTTTTCCATCAAGTTTAATCAGATAGGATTAATTTTAAACATATCATAAAGATGGGCATTTAAAAATATTATTGAACTGTTCTCTTATAAGCATCTAATGGAGTATAAAAATTAAAGTATTTGAAATATCCCATCTTTTATTTTAAATATGTATATATTACATTTACATCATTCTTTTATCTCTTTGAAATCATGGTTCTTGTCTACTTTCTTAAGTTGTTTTAATTTCCTAAATTTTACTATAATTTTTTGTGTTGTCTACTTTCTTAAGTTGTTTTAATTTCCTAAATTGTACTACAATTTTTTGGAAATCTTTTGCTCATTATCTCATTATATCTTTTTGAATATAAAACACTAAAATTAATTTAAACGTTTTTCTGACACTATGAATCTCTAAATGTTAAAAATTTCTACAAGGTTGAGTTATGTAACAACTACTGTTAATATGTGTTGATGAAATAAAATAGCATGTATCACTAACTTACTCCAACAGTTATTAAGATAAAAAGTTAGAAAGGAGTGGGGACTGAGGCTGTCAATGAGATGGATGAGAACATTTGGTGACTTGATTAAAAGTAATTTTATTGTTGACAATATTTTAAATTACCCATTTGATTTATACTTAGAGGTGTTTTTATCTTGGGGCAATGCTCAGTCCATAGTAAGATTCTGCATAAGTGAAAATTATTATTAAAATAAAAGAATATTAAATTTTCATTTGAATGACATACTGGTAATTGTAAATGTTGAGATGTGACACTTGCATCACAGACACTAGTTCAGGCAGAGTAATTTTAGATAATAGAAATTGAGTACTGCTAAAGCATCCACAGTATCACATCTCTTAGAAAATCTTTGTGGTCATCTCTGGGCTGGAAATGTACCATTAAGGTTGTCACTACAGGTGCTACTGGCTGCTGATTATAGCACAATGGCTAAAGGCTTAGAATCTGGAGCTCAATTACCTGGGTTCATTTCCCTGCTTTGCATGTAGCTAACTGACCTTTGGTGAGTTACTGAAACTTCCGGGCCTTTTCTTTATTGATAATATAGGGATTGAGAAACGAGAAAGCAGCCCTGATATTGGAGAAACTGACTTAGACTTACGTCTAGGCCTTGGTGTTGTTAGGAGCTGGCCTGACAATCACAGCTAGGCCTTGGAGTCCTCCTACTGGAAATAAAAAAATCTCACAGAACATCATCAGACAGGGTCACTCGGTGACTTTGATAAAGATAAAGACAAAGAGAGGCAAGGCAAGAGCAGTTGATAATTTTGACGAAGTGGAGGCAAAAGGAAAGCCACTGTGTAAGCCACAAAATACCTGATAATATAAGTTATTGCTGCATCATTAGCCTTGTGGTCTGCCCTCCATCTAGAAAGGATTTAATATACCTGGTCATAGAATTATCCCTGCCGTGCCTCCTGGTAGCACTGAATCTAGAGTGAATACCTGCTTCCTGAAACCCTCTCCCCAAATCACCTTACCAAAGCCCAAATCCTATAATAAACCCTTCCAATCGCTTACTGATTCCCCATGGTTTCCCATGTTTATCCCTCACTGCAACAGGAATTAAGCCCAACTTGTGTAACTACAGGTGTTTCCATTGTGGTCTTTGAACTATGTAACAGTTTTATATGTGGATGACAGAGACATACCGACAACAAAAAAATGGTATTAAATTTTACAATTTAGGAAAGTTTCGAGCAGAATAATTTATTGAATAAACACACAAAATTTTAAGTTCTCAAATAAATGGGTATAATAATGATATATATTCCATAAAATGGTTGGGAAGAAAATTAACATGAAGTGCTTGGCTGGTTGCTTCTGCATGCTAATCACTGATAGGTAGAAAAATGGTTCCCCAAAGATGGTCATGTCCTAATCCCTGCAATCTGCATATGTTACTTTACATGGCAAAAAGGATTTGGCAGAGGTGGTTAAGTACTTTGAGATGGGAAGATTGTTCTGAGTTATCTTGAGGGTTACAAGTGTCATTATATGAGTGAGGCAGGAGGGTCAGAGTGAGAGAAAGAAAGAGATTTGGTCATAGAAGCAATGGTCAGAATGATGGGGCCATGAACCAAGGAATGCAGGCAACCTCTAGAAACTGTAGAAAGCAAGGAATGGGTTTTCCTATAGAGACTCCAGAAGGAATGCAGCTCTGCCAACACCTTGATTTTAGTCCAACTTGTATTGATTTTAGTTTAACTTGTGGAACTGTAAGACATTAACTTGTGTTGTTTAAGCCAGTAAGTTTGTAATTTGTTATAACAGCAATAGGAAATTAATACAATATAATAGCTTTATTATTATTGATATTGTGCTAGTTTGCTAGGACTGACATAACAGAATACCTCCAACTGAGCGGCTTAAACAGCAAAAATGTATTGTCTCACAGTTCTGGAAGTGAGAAATCCAGAGTCAAGGTGTCAGTAGGGTTGGTTCTTTCTGAGGGCTGTGAGGGAAAGGTTTGTTCCAGGCCTCTGTCTTTGGCTTGTAGATGGCTGTATTTTGCATCATCTTTCCTCCATCCAAATTTCTGTTTTATGGGAACACCAGTCATATTGGATAAGGGCCCACCCTAATGACCTCACATTAAACTGATTACCTATGTAAAGATCCTATCTTCAAATAAGGTCACACACAGAGGTATTGGGGCTTACACCTTTAATATGAGTTTTGGGGTACACAAATAATTTATAATTATTATGTGCATTTAAAATAAAATTCTAGAATTTGGAAAGTATGAGTATACTCAGAAAAAAAGTATCAAATAATTACTTTTAACAATAACTTTCATTTGACTAACACGGTTCTTTTTTTTTTTTTTTTTTTTCCTTTTTTGTCTTTTTTTCGTGTCCGGCAATGGATCGCAACCCTCAGTGTCACGCCCGGACCGGACCGGGACCGGCAGCGGGATCGCAACCCTCGGTGCTGCGCCCGCACCTCGCTCAGCCAGTGAGCGGGAACCGGTCTGTATGTGGGATCCGAACCCTCGGCGGGAGTGCCGCCGCTACAGTGCACCACCGGGCCGGCCCTAACACGGTTCTTTTAAAGGACAGTTTAATTGGACGGGTTCTATGTTGTAGAGAGACCATGACTTACTGGTTTAATAAGAAGTGGTACCATTGATTCTACCGTATGGATACAACCTCAATTATAGAGAATGACAATTTAATAGTTCTAAAAACAAATCTATACATCTATTTGCTGTATGAGTTAAAACAGTTCTTGAGAAATAGGAATATTACATTGGACAAATCATATTCTAATACAGCATCTTATGATTGCTGTTTAAATCAATATCATATAGTTGTATGTTTTAATTGGATTGGCTGTTCCATTGTGTTCTTTCATAGAGCAGTCATGAATAAAATGTGGTTTTTTAAATCTCCAAAGCTAAAAGCCATAGCAAAAACATATAACCAAAATCTTGAAAATCATAAAGAAGATCTGCAGTCAAAAAACTTTACTTGAAATGACTCACATTGCACGTTGCCTTGCTCCAGCTATTCCTTCTGCCTGAAATGTTTGGTTTGTCTTCTCTTTCTTCAAGATGTGGTCCATCCGTGAAGTGTTTCCAGAACCCCTCAGGCCTACGAGGCTTTCTGAATCTAGGTGTACTTCTGTCTCAGCAGTCATCACGTTAGGTTATAATCACTCGACCCTTCTTCCTCTTTCTCTCCAACCCACCCTCCTCCTGCTTTGTCGGGCTTTCCTCCTGTACTCTGAGATTCTTGAGGTCAAAGGCTGCTACTATTTGAAACCCCAGCACCTAACACAGTACCCATTACTTAGTAGATATTCAAAAATGCCTGTTAAGTTAAGAAAACGAAGCCTAAGTCAGTAAAGAAATGATTATGAGCAGGGGTTGAAATGCTCTTCATATTAAAACAGATTCTTCTTTTTGTCATTGTCGCTATTAAGTAATTTTAGAAGGCTGTATGAAGAACTTCTGTAGCAGTCTCTGAAAAACATCTTTCCCATTCAGAGCACTGGCTAGACAGGGTGCAGGGAGAGGAGAGACAAACACTTCTTTTAGAAAATTTACCAAATAGTGAGAAATATAGGCTTAAAGCATCAGAAAGTTACAAAATGCAAAGGAAGTTAAAAATATGGAAGGCGATACTGTGTAAGCTATTTACATATATATTGAGAAGCTGTTAATAACACTGATTGGACTCACTGTAATAGAGCAGAAAATAATGAAAAGTAAAAATACAGAGATATTTCAGTCTTTGTTGCAACGTCAGATGGAGTGCTACTTCTGCATAGATAGACAAAGTGCTTACAGGCATCTATTTCCTGCCTTTTATCCTGGAGAATAAAAGTAGGAAGTCGTAAAAACATAACTCAAGGCAAGTGCAACACAGACATGGTCTAGTCTCCTGGGCTGCAAATACCTGGTGCTAAAGGATGACGGAGATGAAAGGAAGACATCTGATTTGTGTGTGGCTCTCTACATCTCCAGCCCAATTAGTGTAGAGGATATAAAAGGAAATAGCAAAGATTAATTCTTCATTCCTGTGATTGATTTTGTCATATTTTTCATATTTTGTACATGAAAAATTATTTAAAACAACTTGTCCTTAAAAAGTATGAACTCTGATGTCTTGCCAAATTCCCTGAAACTTTTGGTGAACAGTCAACCAGATATGTCTTTATAAAATGAAATGCTTGCATGGTTTGACACATATGAATGAATACACACACACACACACACACACACACACAAGGGTATTTCAACAAGTTCATGGGCAGATAGAATTAAAAGATAACGCAAATCTTTCCATGAAGTTTTTGAAGACCCCTCACACAGTTGTTTCTCAGTGTCCATGGAGATTGGTTCCAGGACTTTCTGTGGATACCGAAATCCGTGGATGCTAAAGTTCCTGATATAAAATGGCATAGTATTTGCATATAACCTGTGCATATCCCCTTGTATATTTTAAATCACCTCTAGATTAGTTATAATACCTAATACAATGTAAATGCTGTGTAAATCATTGTTATACTATATTGATTAGGAAACAATGACGAAAAAAAAGTCTGAGCATGTTCATTACAAATGCAATTTTTTTTTCCAAATATTTTTGATACGTGGTTGGTTGAATCCATGGCTGTGTGACCCACGGATACAGAAGGCCAACTGCTTATATAAACGGCATATGTATATATCTGCCTACATATACACACATATTCTCTTTTTAAAACCTATATTCTAGATATTAACCAGTTTTCTTACAAATGCTTTCCTAGATATAACTTGAGTATAATATAGATTAATTGATTTAACTAAGTTGGAAATAAGATTTCTCTTATACCTATGTACAGTAATTTGAACGGTAGAAAGGAAGAAATAATTATTAGGAATCCTATTTCAATAAATAGATATGAATGATATGTTGTCAGCTTATATAAGCATCCTATTGAGCAGCTTCTGCTTTCATTGAAGATGCAATTTTTCTGAAGTGGGTGTCTCTTTATTGGATATGAAAAATGATATTTGATCATTTACTTCCAAACTGGCGACCTAAAATTTAGTGTAGTCTCTGTCAGAGTGAAGAGGGAAATTAAATCAATGAAGTTTATAACAATTGTCTGGTGGGGAAATTTCTAATTATAAACTTCGGTTGTGATTTTGGGTAATGGATACTGGGTTTGAAAATATGTGCATTGCACCCTGCCCCTTCCTTTGTCTTGTTGTCACTGTCAGTCTCTTGGTGCCTCTCCCAAGTGACCACTGTTTAGATATTCCAGACTGGCTTGCACAGATTTCCCTGCCTGGACACTCACCACAGGCAGCTGACTTTTGCTTTTCTCTTGTGTTTCATATAAGCTGGTTCAGTTCACCTCATTTGATATCTTCTTACCTCTACACAGCATCCTCTCCAGTCTCTTTCCTGTGCCTCAGTTCCCTATATTGCTTTTCAGTTACATGGGGAAAAAATCCTCTTTTTTTTTCTTAGTTCTTAATTCACTTTTTAGTCTATTTATCTCTTTCTTGTTTAACATACAAGAGAGTAGAAATAGATCAGAAGATGGGAAGGATACCTAATAAGATAGAGATGACTTGGGCCGGCCTGGTGGCGCACTGCTACAGTGCGCCGCTTGGGAGCGCGGCGGCGCTCC
>NW_007741680.1:0-210 GCF_000696425.1 Galeopterus variegatus | reverse complement strand
TCTTTGAAAATTTTGCTCAGATAATCCCTAAAATAATTCTGAAAAATAAACATTTGCAAAATTTTTTAATTGACCTTGAAATTTTTCCATCAAGTTTAATCAGATAGGATTAATTTTAAACATATCATAAAGATAGGCATTTAAAAATGTTATTGAACTGTTCTCTTGTAAGCATCTAATGGAGTATAAAAATTAAAGTATTTGAAATAT
>NW_007741679.1:3874-24393 GCF_000696425.1 Galeopterus variegatus | reverse complement strand
CCTATGTTCCTTTTCTGTAACTTTCTGGCCTGGAGAATAAATACTGAGAAAGAACCCTAGTTTGGTCTTAGTTTTCCAAGGAGAAGTGCCTCTCTCTTGGGGGTTCCTGGAAATTAACCCCTTCAGGGCTTCTGACTGCTCAGAAGAAATGGTCTTTGAGTAATCAATCCTTTGTGTCTCCATCACCCAGGGGAAGAGAGGTGACAGAGGAGAGGTAACAATCTTTATCTATTTTTAATTGAGCACCAGGTTGTAAAATGGTTTCTGTCTCAGAATAGAGATGCTTCTGCAGATTAAGAGTTGAGCACCTATAAGATCTCCAAATTGCTGGGCAAGCATTTATATCTTAAACCAGATATAAGAGTTTATGTTATGAGTCAGTGTGGAAACAGTTGTGGGAGGCTACTTGTGATAGCTCATCCACCCATGCAATAGGGTCAGATTTATTTCTTAAAGGCAATATTCTCTTACCAGAGTAGAAACTAGGTTTTTTTTCAATGTTATGTGCTTTTAAATCAGAGAAGACTTATTTCAGGATGAAATAGGNTAATCAACTACATTGTATATTGACAAAATAAAAATAATTAAAAAAATAAAATAAAAATAAAACACTATCCCACATGATAGAGCTCACTGGAGAGCTACTGCTTTTCATTTCTTAATGAGGAAGAATATTAACATTCTCCACAAATCTAACTTGGCTATTGATCACCACTTAGCTATTTGTCTTAGCCACTGTGTGCTTCTCTGTTGACCACTATTTGGGATTTCATCTGTTAATGATCCCACTAAATTTCTGTTCTGCAGAGATCAACTGTCTTGGCTGGTGACAAATGGTGAGGAACCTATACCAAAACCATGGACTGACACCACTCTTTAAAGGAAAAATACTCTAATTGTATCACACGTATTAGGTCTTTTAGAAAACCACTCTTCAAAGCTGATGAACCCAACTCTGATGATTCTACCAATTTCTCACCAGTGGGAAAAAAAAAATGCATGATGTTGCCACGTATTCCTGAATTAATATCAGCATAGCTGGGGGTAGTTTACCTTCAGGAACACTGCAGCAATCTTTGAGACTCAAATTATAAAACCTTCATTCTTCAGAGAAAAGGTGATGTTTTCCTCACCCCAAGCACAAAACATTTTTCATTATTTCTCATTAAGGATGATTGGCAGTGGATAAATCTGTTCCATACAAAAAATTTTACTCCAACTTCTCAAATTGGCCCACATGGCCCAGAAAAATTTAAAATAATTTCTCAGTATTGATTGATTTATTTGCCATGACTTTATAATTCATTCCCTAGTAAAATATGGGCATTCCTTGCAAATTAAAGCAACATTCTTTTATAATAATTCTGTCAGGGAAGACAGGAAAGGGCATATTTGGGGATTTGGGCCACAAATGTGTTGTATTTCAGGCATTGCTGGCACTCACACATGAAAGAATGCCTAGTTGAGTGCATGCATCATGTGAAGGTTCAGACATGTACCACTAGAACTATGAAGAAAAGATATAAAACAGGATTTATAGGAGAAAACTTAAACACATGTAAGTACTAGAGTATACATTATTCCTTCAACTCTTTATATCCTAAAACTCAGGAGAAGAACTGATAGTTTGTGAACAGTGTGGCCTATGTTCCAATGTAGAGCTCCAATTAAAGTTGTTTTCTATATATTTAATGGAAGGGAGGAAGACTATATTTTCAGACTATGTAGCAATTGGAATACCTTGGTTAGTGATGTGACTTTTCTTAAACCAGGTAGTCTTGGCAATCTAGTAACCCAGTCTTCTGCTGAGCAAACTCAGAACTGCTCAGCTACCAAAAGGGAGAGGATATGGATCTCCATCTACATCTTTCATTAGTTTATCCTGTAGCCTTTGAGAACTCTCTATATAAGCATCTTTTGTAGAGAGCACTCCATTAATAAAGCAAACGTATTTCACAGGGCCTAGCCTCCAAAGCTCTGTAGTTTCAGATTTAGCCTAACTTTTTAGGCTAAAATTACACATAGAAATGTTAAGCTTGCAAAAGACAGGAAAATATCCCCGGGCTAAAGTCTCTGTAGTAGATAAAGAATTGTAACACAGCAAAATTGTTGGCTCAAGGACAGATGTCCTTGGTGCAGGTTAACCTACTGATATGTTAAAAAAGTTACTTGATTGTTATGTTAATATGCTAAGGAAATTGCTGTAGGTAAAGAAAGTATTTGCTAAGAACAAGCTTTTGTTGGTGGACTGACTTAACTTTTTACTAATTGCAATACCAATATATTGTTTCTTTGTGATGAGAAAAATTAAGCTCCTCTCCTCTAGCTATTTGAAAATATGAAATAAATTATTGTTATTTGCAGATTCCTAGCACTAATTACAACTACTAGAACTTGTTTTTTCCTATCTTGCTGTAATTTTGTGTCCATTGACCAACTTCTCACTATCCTTTCTCCCCCTGGTCATCCCGTGCTTTAGTAAGCACAGTTCTACTGTCTACTTCTTTTTTCTTATTGATTATGCATATGCTTGGGGTAAATGCTGACTGTCATTACCTGTGTCCAATTTGTTGTATTGTTGTAATGCCCATTACAACAAATTGCCATCATTCCCTATTTCCTTCACCCAATCTCTCCTTGATCTACTTCCTCCCCACCCCCAGCAACCCTAGGTATGTTCTCTCTCTCTGACAGTCCAAAGCACCACTGTGGCCTTTCTTTCTTTCCTTCTTCCTCTCTTACCTCCCACTCATGAGAGAGGACACATAGTAATTTTATGTTCAACAGAATGCCCATACTTTCACCAATAGTTGACACCATACTAGGGTTTGCTCAATCTACTGGTGACAGGTTGTTGGCAAGCTAAAATAAATGCAGGGAACTTATTTTTGCTTTCTTTCTGTTGGGCTGTAAGAAATAAAACATTGAAAATATCCAAAACTAAATACAATTGCAGTAGTGACAGCAAATTCACAAGTCTCAAGGGCCAGTACTGTAAGAGTAATGATGGACACTTCTTGTTTAAGCCTCTATAATCCATGGAATGGAATGTGCCAAGAACCACTGGCCTTCAAGACCCAGTCAGTTATTATACTTGGAGACCATATTGAATAGCATCATTGCTTTAATAAATCTTTTGTGAGAAGATCAAAGTCATTTTCTTCTACCATCTGTGGTATTGTTTCAATTGTGCAATTTTAGCAGGCTTTATGGATATGGAACATTTTGGACTGTGGGTAAGTTTAACTTTTGTAGAAGCCAAAGATATGGGTAGCAATGCACGTGTTCAATCAGCATGTCCAGATGGATGGCCCTGAAGGTTTATTTTTCCTCTTTTGATGGCTTACCAGAGAGCTGGATTAGCAGGTTTAAGTTAGCTCAACAGAAGAATAGTTAGTACCAATCTCTGGGCTCCCAAGTCTTCCTGATTTTAACAAGGCCACTTCTCTGACTAGGCAGCTTCTGTTGTTACATAGTTACATGAATAGTACCTGCTATTCCAACACTGAAATTACATAGAGCATTATGTAGATGAAATGCCTATCTACTGAAACTTGGCCATGACATTTATAGACCATCTGTGCTCGGCCTAAACTGTAGAATAATGAGAGTTTGGGGAATTAGATATGCTCTGCTAGGAAGTTTTCCTCTAGTAAGCCCTATATTTCATATCTGTGCCAATTGGTATAAGTAGTATGTGTCCATGAACCTTTTACATGAGAGTATGGCAAAGTCTTAATAACCTGAGGCACCATCTATGTCAGGTAAATACTGGAGAAATTTTCTCAGTATGGGAATGACTGCTTCCCACATTTTTTTTTCCAGGAGTAAAACCCATGGTTCCCTTATACAGTCTGTTTCTTTAATATTTCACTGTATACACCAGCTATTTTTTTAAAAAAAAGAACCCACAGGTTAAGGCCTATGAATTACCCCATTTTGAATAGGTGATGTCATAGATTGATTCTTGTATTCACTGCCAATATCCCCTATTTGATTTTTTGTTTTGTCTAGAGTAGCACTTTTATAAAATCTCTGTGGAAACGAACTTAGTATGTTATAAAAGAAATATTTGGAATGAGGGAAGCCTTGATCTATAGCTGATATTTAGAATCTATAGCTAACATACACTAATTTATAGCTAACATACACTGAGAACCTTTTCATTGCCAGTTGTATTAAACTTTTACCAGGAATAATTGAACAAGTCAACCAATAGCTCTATGAAATTTAGGAAGTAAAGGATATGACTCTTGTACACAAAAAAACAGATATGTTAATATAAAAGTTTGATGTAAAAAGTTAACCTATGATAATGAAAATACAAATACCGAAGTACATGTATATAATCTTTGATTGAGGAAGACCTTTCTAAGCATAAGAGTAAAAGACAAATATACAGGTTAAAATAATAATATATTTGGATACATAAATATTTTAAAATTCTTTGCATAATAATACTGTAAGCAAGGTAAATGTTAAACTGCAAAAATCATTTCTATACATGTGACAAAGAATTTATGTGCTTAGTATAATGAGCTTTAATATGTTCACAAGAAAATGAGGAACACCCTGACAGAAGGATACACGCTTAAAATACTTAAATGCCAAATTTATAAAAGGTAAACTTAATAAATATATTGTTAATGCTGATAAGAAAAAATACTAAACACCTTTTGAGCACATGCTTTGCACCTGACAACATGCTCAGCATTTTCAAATCTCACCTAGACATTCTGGGAAGTAGAGTCATGATAATTTTAAAGATGAGGAAACTGAAGCAAAGAAAATTTAAACTATTTGACAAAAAGTATGCAACCAGTAAACATTATATTCCATAATAGTAAGAAAATAAAAACCCTTTTGACTTTTTCACTGACAAATTAAATTACCATGCTTTGTTGAGGGTACAAGGAAGTCTGTATTTTTAGATACTGGTGCCGAAAAGGCAAATCGTAAAGCATTCTCATGAGCAGTATGCAATCAAATGTTATGAACTTTATCATTAAAACTATTATTTATTTATTTATTTATTGAAATGTATTGATTGCACATATTTATGGGGTATAGAATTATATTTCAATACACGTATACAATGTGTAATGATCAAATCACAGTAGTTAGCACATTCATCATCACAGAAATATATTGTTTCTTTGTGATGAGAAAAATTAAGCTCCTCTCCTCTAGCTATTTGAAAATATGAAATAAATTATTGTTATTTGCAGATTCCTAGCACTAATTACAATTACTAGAACTTGTTTTTTCCTATCTTGCTGTAATTTTGTGTCCATTGACCAACTTCTCACTATCCTTTCTCCCCCTGGTCATCCCATGCTTTAGTAAGCACAGTTCTACTGTCTACTTCTTTTTTCTTATTGATTATGCATATGCTTGGGGTAAATGCTGACTGTCATTACCTGTGTCCAATTTGTTGTATTGTTGTAATGCCCATTACAACAAATTGCCATCATTCCCTATTTCCTTCACCCAATCTCTCCTTGATCTACTTCCTCCCCACCCCCAGCAACCCTAGGTATGTTCTCTCTCTCTGACAGTCCAAAGCACCACTGTGGCCTTTCTTTCTTTCCTTCTTCCTCTCTTACCTCCCACTCATGAGAGAGGACACATAGTAATTAAAACAAGATACACCATACTAAGCGGTAGAGGTCTGCACTGGTGAAGCCCCTCAATAATCGTATAACTTCGTATAATGTATGCTATACGAAGTTATTACGCCAGCAACGGGATCGCAACCCTCGGTGTTGCCCCCGCGCCTCGCTCAGCCAGTGAGCGGGAACCGGTCTGTATGTGGGATCCGAACCCTCGGGCGGGAGCACCGCAGCACTTCCTAAGCGGCGCACTCATCCAGTGCGCCACCGGGCCGGCCCGTGCCTGGCCTATTTTACTTAACATAATTTTCTTCAAGCTCATCCAAGTGCTGCAAATGGAAGACTTTATTTTTTTATGGCTGAATGGTACTCCACAGTGATGGAGTTTGGATGTCTTGTCCCCCCAAAACTCATGTGGATATTTGATCCCCAATGTGGCAGTGTTGGAAACTGATTTAGTCATGGGGGTGGATCCCTCATGAGTGGATTAATGCTCTCCCTAGGTGAAGGGAATAATGAGTGAGTTCTCGCTGTATTAGTTCCCCCTAGAGCTGGTTGTTTGTGGGACCCTGGCACCTCCTTTCTCTCTCTCTTGCTTCCTCTCTTTTGATTCCTTTTACCGTGTGATCTGCTTGTACCCACCGGCTACCTGCCACTTTCCGCCATGAGTAGAAGCAGCCTGAGGCCCATGCCAGAAGCAACTGTCCCAGAATTGTAAGCCAAATAAACCTCTTTTCCTTATACATTATCCAGTCTCAGGTATTTCTGTCATAGCAACATAAAATGGACTAAAAAATATAGAGTATATATACCACATTTTCTTTATCCAGTCATCTATCAATGGACATTTAGGTTGATTCCAACTCTTGGCTATTGTAAATAGACCTGCAATAAACATGGGAGTGCATGTATCTCTTTGATATGATGATTTTCATTCCTTTGGGTATGTATTTAGAAAGGGGATTGCCGGATCATATGGTAAATCTACCTGTAGTTGTTTGAGAAACCTCCATACTGTTTTCCATAGTGGCTGTACTAATTTACGGTCCCAACAACAACGTAGGAGAGTTCCTTTCTCTCCACATACTCACCAGCAGTTTTTATTCTCAGTCTTTTTGATTATACCATTCTAACTTGGGTGAAAGGATATCTCAATGTGGTTTTAGTTTGCATTTCCCTTATGACAAGTGATGTTAAGCATTTTTTAAGTACCTGTTGGCCATTTGAATGTCTTCCTTTGAAAAGTGTCTATTCAGCTCATTTGACAAATTTTTAATTGTATTATTATTATTATTTTTTTTTTTTTACTCTAGAGTTGTTTGAGTTCCTTGGATATTCTGGATATTAATCCCTTTTCAGATGTATAGTTTTCAAATATTTTCTCCCATACTTTAGGTTGTTATTTCACTCTGTTGATTGTTTCCTTTGCTGTGCAGGAGCTTTTGGGTTGATATAGTTCCATTTATTTATTTTTTCATTTGTTGCTGGTGCTTTTGGGCTCTTATTCATAGTTTTTGCCCAGTCCTACTTCCTGAACTATTTTCCCTGTGTTTTCCATTAGTAGTTTTATAGTTTCAGGTCTTATACTTAGGTCTTCAATCCATTTTGAGCTGCTTTTGGTATCTGGCAAGAGGTGCAGGTCTAGTTTCATTCTTCTGTACATGGATGTCCAATTTTCCCATCACCATTTACTGATGAAGCAGTCTTTCTCCCAATGTATGTTCTTGGTACCTTTGTCAAAGATAAGTTGGCTGTAAGTATGTGGGTTCATTTATGGGTTCTCTACAGTGTTCCATTGGTCAGAATGTCTATTTTTACACCAGTACCATGCTGTTTGTGGTTATATATATTTGTAGTATAGTTTGAAGTCAGGTAGTCTTATGCCTTACAGCTTTATTTATTTATTTACTTTTGCTCAGTATTGCTTTGGCTATTTGGGGTGAAAAATCCTTAGCAATATATTAGTAAATGAAATCCAGCAATATATAAAACTTTTGTTGTTCTATGTGAATGCTAGGTTTATTATTATTATTATTATTATTATTATTATTACTATTATTATTATTATTATTTCTGTGAAGAATGTCATTGTTATTTTGATTGGGATTGCATTGAATCTGTACATCAATTTGATAGAATGGACATTTTCACATTAATTTTTCCAATCCATGAGCATGGAATGTCTTTCCATCATTTTGTGACCTCTTTAATTTCCTTCAGCAGTTATTTGTAATTCTCATTTACCTCCCTGGTTACTTGTAGAGATCATTCACCTCCTTGGTTAAATTTATTCCTAGATATTTTAATTTTTTGGTAGCTGTTGTAAATGGACTTAATTTCTTGGTTTCTGTTGGACTATAAAAACAACACTGATTTTTGTATATTTATTTTGTATCCTGCAACTTCCAATCCAAGGGCATGGAATTTCTTTCCAACTTTTTGTGTCTTCTTTAATTTCTTTCGGTAGTGATTTTTAATTCTCATTGTAGAGATCAATTATAGGCCAATATCTCTGATGAATATAGATACAAAAATCCTCAACAAAATATTAATAATCAGAATACAGCAACACATCAAACAAATTATACACCTTGGTCAGGTGGCATTCATCCAGGTGTGCCAGGATGTTTCAATATATACAAGTCAATAAATGTGATATACCCCATCAACAAAATCAAGGATAAAAACCATATGATTATCTCAATAGATGCAGAAAAAGCATTCAACACAATTCAAAAACAATTCAATTCAGTAACTCTTCATGATAAAGACTCTTAGAAAATTAAGTACAGAAGGAAAGTATCTCAGCACAATAAAAGCCATTTACAACAAGCTCACTGCCAATTTCATCATGAGTGGGGGAAAACTAAAGGATTTTCTCTTAAGAACAGGAACAAGACAAGGATGTCTACTATCACCACTCCTATTTAACATAGTATTGGAAGTACTAGCCAGAACAGTCAGGCAAGAGAAAGAAATTGAGGGCATCCTGATTGGAAAATAAGAAGTCAAACTTTCCCTGTTCGCAGATGACATGATCCTATATAGAGAAAAACCTAAAGACTCTACCAAAAAAACTCTTAGAGCTGATTAATAATTTCAGTAATGGTGCAGGATATAAAATCAATGTCACTGGGCCGGCCCGGTGGCGCACTGGAGAGTGCGCCGCTTTGGAGTGTGGCAGTGCTCCCGCCGAGGGTTTGGATCCCATGTGGAGACCGGTTCCCACTCACTGGCTGAGAGCGGTGCGGGCACAACACCAAGGGTTGCGATCCTGTTGCTGGTCCCCGGTACGGGCGTGACACGGAGGGTTGTGATCCTGTTACTGGTCAGTAAAAAAGACAAAAAGGAAAAAAAAAAAAATCAATGTCACCAAGTCAGTTGTGTTTGTATTCTCCAATAACAAACTTACGGAAAAAGAAATCAAGAAAGTAAGCCCATTTATAATAGTCACCAAAAAAACAAATAAATAAAATGCGTAGGAATCAATTTAACTAAGGAAGTGAAAGATCTCTGCAGTGAGAACTACAAGTCACTACTAAAAGAAATTAAAGAAGATACTCTCTACTTCTAAAGGTTCAACTTTTTTTTTTAAGCTTCCATATATGATTGAGAATATTTGCTATTTATCTTACTGTGCCTGACTTATTTCACTTAACATTTCTTTCAAGGTCATCCATGTTGTAACAAATGACAGGATTTTATTCTTTTTCATGGCTGAATAGTATTCCATTATTTATATATACCACATTTTCTTTACCTGTGCATCTTTCGATGAACCCAGGTTGATATCAAATCTTGGCTATTGTGATTAGTGCTGTGATAAACATGGGGGTGCAAAATCTCTTTGGTGTGCTAATTTCCTTTTCTTTGGGTAAATATCCAGCAGTGGGATTGCTAGATCATATAGTAGCTCTATTTTCATGTTTTTGAGGAAACATCATAAATTTTTATATAATGGCTATACTAATTTACATTCCCAACAACCATGTATGAGTTCCCTTTTCTCTACAACCCCACTAGCATTTGCTATTTTTATCTTTTTTATAACAGCCATTCTAACTGGAGTAAGATGGTATCTTACTATGGTTTTGATTTGAATTTCCCTAATCATTAGAGATGTTGAGCATTTTTTTCATATTCCTCTTGGCCTTTTGTATTTCTTCTTTTGAGATGTGTCTATTCATGTCATTTGCCCATTTTTTAATAGGATTATTAGGTTTTTGGCTGGCTGAGTTGTTTATGTTCCTTGTAAATTCTGGATATTAATCCATTGTCCAATGCATAGTTTGCAAATACTTTTCTCCCATTCTACTGGTAGCCTCTTCCCTTTGTTCATTGTTTCTTTTACTGTGCATTTGTTTTTCTTCTTTTGCTTTTTAGTTTGATTTAGTCCAATTTGTCTATTATTGCTTTCATTGACTGTGCTTTAGAAGTCATAACTTTTTTTTTGCACAGACCAATATCTTAGAGTGTTTCTCCTATGTTTTCTTGTAGCAGTTTTATAGTTTCATGCCTTACACTTAAGTCTTTTATCCATTTTGAGGTGATATTGGTAAATTGTAAGAGATAGGGATCTTGTTTTATTCTTCTATGCATGAAAATCCAGTATTCCTCCCACCATTTATTGAAGAGGCTGTCCTTTCCCCAGTATCTTCTTGGTGCCTTTGTCAAAGGTCAGTTAGCTGTACATACACACATCAATTTCTGGTTCTCTGTTCTGTTCCATTAGTCCGTGTGTCTGTTTTTATGCCAATACAATGCAGCTTGGTTAGTATAGCTTTGTAGGATATTTTGAAGTCAGGTAGTATAATGCCTACAGCTTTATTCTTTTTGCTTTGATTGCTCTGTTCAGAATCTTTTGTGTTTCCATATAAGTTTTAGGATTTTTTTTTTTTTATTACTGTGAAGGTCATTGGTATTTTGATACAGATTTCATTGAATCTATAGATTGCTTTGGCTAGTATGGTCATTTCAATAATATTAATTCTTTCCATCCATGATCATAGGATCTCTTTATGGTTTTCTTGCTTCATTTTGTTGATGTGCTGTGTTACAATTTCTGATTTGAGTATGTCAGATCATTCTTGCATTTCTGGGATAAATACCTCTTGATCATGGTACATCTATTTGATGTGCTGCTGAATTCTGTTTGTTAGTATTTTGTTGAGAATTTTTGCATCTCTGTTCATCAGTGACACTGGTCTGTAGTTTTCTTTGTACTTTGTGTCCGTGTCTGATTGGGTATTAGGATAATGCTATTTTCATAGAATTACTTTGGGAGAATACCCTCTTTGATTTACTGTGATTACAAATCTATACTACTTTGATTTCTTAAGTTAGTTTGAGAATTGGTATTAATTCTTCTTTAATAGTTTGATAGGATTCAGCAGTGAAGCCATCCAATCCTGGGCCTTCCTTTGTTGGATACTGTTCATTAATGATTCAATTTTACTGCTTGTTGTCTTTTCAGGTTTTCTATTTCTCCTTGGTTCAGTCTTGGTAAGTTGTATATGCCACCAAATTTATCCATTTCCCTCAAGTTTTCAAATTTATTGGCATATAGTTGTTCATAATATCCTTAATTACTCTTTTTATTTCTGTTGTACTGGTCATAATGTCTCTTTTTTCATTTCTGATCTTTGTTATTTGGTTCTTCTCTCTTTTCTCGTTAGTGTAGCTAATGGTTTGTCAATTTTGTTTACCTTCTCAAAATATCTACTTTTTGTTTTACAGTCTTTTGGATCTTTTTTTTTTGGTTTTGCTGTGATCTTTATTATTTCATTTTGTGTGCTAATTTAGGGATTAGATTTCTCTTACCTTTCTAGCTCCTTCAGGTGCATTGTTAGATTATTTATTTAAAATCTTTCAACTTTTTTGATGTAAGTACTTATTGCAACAAAATTCTGCCTTAGTATGGTTTTTGCCATATCTCATAGGTTTTATAATGTGCTTCTGTTTTAATTTGTTTCAAGGAATTTTCTGATTTCTTGTTTTATTTCTTCTTTGACCCATAGATTGCTCAGGAGCATGTTGTTTAATTTTTATGTACTTGTACATTTTACAAAGTTGCACTTGTTACTGATTTCTAGTTTTATTCCACTGTGGTGTGAAAAGAAATTTGATATGATATCAATTTTTTTTTTATTTTGTTGAGAATTGATTTGTGATCTAATATGTAATCTGTCCTGGAGAATGGGCCATATGCTGATGAGAAGAATGTATATAATGCAGTTGTTTGGTGGAATGTTCTGTAAATGTCTGTCAAGTCTACTTGGTCTATATAGTTTGGCTGAATGGATTAAAAAAAGGAGGCCCTCTATGTTGCCTACAAGAAACTAACTTCACCTGTAAAGCTCCACACAGAGTAAAGGTGAAGAGATAGAAAAAGTCATTCCATGCAAATGAAAATCAAAAACAAGCAGGAGTAGCTATACTTATATTTGACAAAAGAAACTTTAAACTAAAAACTATAAAATGAGATAAAGAAGATTATTATATAATGACAAAGGGAACAACTCAGCAAGAGAATCAGTTTTGTTGAGTTGATCCCTTTGTCATTATAGGATTTTTTTATAACAGGTTTTTATATATAATTTTTATATAATTTTTTCTAGACAGAAACTTAACAAAGAAACTTTGGATTTTAACATCAGTATTTTTGATCCAGCAATCCAACTTCTAGGATATAATCTTGAAAAAATTATAACCTAATTATATGTATGTATTTGAACATGTAATGTAGCTTTATTAATATTAGTTTAAAATAAAAATATTTTAAGATACCAGCAAAAAATAATCATTTGAATTAACATGGTGTTACATTAAAAATTAGTTTTAATAATTTTTAATTATGTTGAGTAATGTTTGTGATAAAGTGCATATATATGTACATATACAAGGGTACTTCAAATAATTTTTAAAAAAATGTAAATAAAAGATAATATGAATCTTTTCATGAACTTTTTGAAGACTATTGGTATATTCTTGTGTGTGTGATCACATATATATATATAATATGTAATATTAATTTCATGCATATTAAAACAATATACATCTAAACACAGTACAAGCATAATAGATATGTATATACAGTTCATTCTCAATTTTGTTTTAAAAATGTAATTACATACATATATAATCAAAGAAAAATTTCTAAAATACTTATAAGGTTTTAACATTGTGATGTGGATTTGTAATAATTTTTCATATTTTAATTTTTTTGTAATTTATCATTAATTTTATAAATAGAAAATATAAAATGTCTATAACACATTTATCCCCTTGCATTGATTAGGAAGATGATACAAATTTAATACTTAGGGCCGAGCCCGTGGCACACTCGGGAGAGTGTGGCGCTGGGAGCGCAGCAGCGCTCCCGCCGTGGGTTCAGATCCTATATAGGGATGACCGGTGCGCTCACAGCGCTCACTGGCTGAGCGCGGTATGGCCGGTCTCAAAAATAAATAAATAAATAAATAATGAAAAAATAAAATAAATAAAAAAAATTTAATACTTAAATTTGCTAGAACAAAAGTATTTTTAAAAATTCATATAATTCCTAATAACCCTTCAGGACTTGTTTTTGCTATGTGGTATTAGTGGAGCCCATTCATGGACTCCCTGTATCCAAATTCTGTAACTCTGTAGCGCCCTTCCACTCCCAATCTGGGCTCATTCACATGACTTGCTTTGGCCAACTGGATATGAGTAGCAAGCATAACACAATCACAGACTTGAGAAGTGTGTGCATGTGTCCTCTTGTTCCCTATTGCATGACTGGAATTGCTTTCTCTGGAGTCCCTTCCACAACCCCCCAAATATGGCAAGAATGGTATATTAACATGAGAAATATATGGAAGAGGGCCCATTGTCCCAGCTGAGGCCATTCGAGAGCAGCCAGCTATTGCTGACTGCCAACCAACCTCAAATGCATGAACAAGCCCAGCTGAGCTTTCCCAAAAATGTCCCAAATCATCACAACTACTCTTCCAACCCGTATTCTTATGAAAAATAATAATTTTTTTTTAGAAGTCACTATGTGTTTGTGGTTTGTTATGCAGCATTATTTTAACAATTGATAAATAATTGATCTTCCTTGTATGGGAAGTTTATATTGGTCAATACAGTAGGCACAGCTGACAAATTGATTTCTTTTGTTTATAAAAAGAAAACAGAGGAACTGAGGATTTTGGATACTGGAGTTAAATAATCACATCAAGGTCATAGGCAGATATATTCAAAGAATATCTCATCTTCTTAAAATTTTAAATAGCTTGATACTGTTCATGTTTATAATTTCCAAGACAGTTTTCCATAGCTTATTAGATATGTATAACCATTTCAGAAGTAATGTAAATACTTTGTCTATTGTTTGAATTTTGATATGTTGCATAAGGAGATTTTTACCCCTGATATAATACCGTGTAGAAGAAATCCCTTTTGTGCGTAAGGTAGATATTTGACTCAAAGAAAACTATAAATATCTTTCATACATTTATGCTGACACAAAATTGTTGGACAACTTTAATGTCTCATGAGATAAAATCCTGTGAAATCATTTTAAGTCATTATGAAAACATAATATCTTTGTGAAAAATGAAAATAACACAACATGGGAAGATGCAGTAAAAGGCTTTATAAACAACACGTGTTTTAAAGTAAAGGTTCTTAACTTAAGTCTGTACATTTTCAGTCTTGTATTATTTGTCTGAAAACGAAAGCAACATAGACTAGGGTTACTAATTTGCCTTGTGATTTTTGAAGTATGAAAACTGTACTTAAATCGTTGACATCTATCTGTAGCAACAGGAATAGCATTGCTAATTCATCAAAAATATTTAATCATACAAAACCAGTAGATTTTTTAATTCAACTTAAATCTTTTACATTTGAAGTAATTTGCCTAAAGTCACATTGTTGGTTTATGGCAGAGCTTGGATTGCAGCTCTGGCCTCTCCACTCTTTTAGTGATCCTTGTACTAATCTCTGTTCAGTGCTATAGTATTTACATCTAAGAGCTAAACCCAAGGCAATTAAATAAAATTATTAATATCTCTTCAACAATGGGATATAGCCATATCTATATGTTAATGGAACACAAATCAGATAAGAAAATAAGTTAGATATGTAGACAGATATAATTGGCATGAATATCTATGTTCATTTTACTATGTTTTGTTTAAAAATCAATTTTTTTCCAAAATGACCATGAGGGGCTGCCTCATCACATTATGTAACTGGTAAAAAGGGCATTTCTTCCATAAGATTACTTTCCTACTACCCCCTTAGACGTCTGTTTATAACAAATGTTTGAATCTATTTGCCCAACATCATCTCCCATAGGAACAGCATTTCTGGTCAATTAAAATGTTTGATTTTGGATAATGATTTTTGTACTATAGGGCAGGTGTTTTCTGGTAATATTTAAATGAATGAATGAATAAATAAATGACTAAATCAATGAATGGCTACTGGTTGTTCTGGTAGTATAAAATTAATCTAGAGAACTGTGCCATGATTTCTCAAAGACAGTTTTTTTCAAAGATATAATTATGACATTAAATTTAATTTTAATAGGACTCGTGTGGAGTTGAAATATTCCTGGTGTTTTCCTGTTGGAATGAAAGACACTGCTGCTTCACCTTTTATTATTGTCTGAGAGAACACTAAATTCTCTTCCAATATTGATCTCTCCTACTTTTCCTCAGAGCTTAAAGAGCACCCTAATTATTTACAGCTGGTAATTAACTTTCTAATTTAGTTTGAGAGCCAATTCTCTACTAAAAAGGGCAAATGAAATTATCTATGGAATTGTGCATTTGATAAAATAGTACATTTAATTTTTTTTAAAATTTATGTAGCAAATATTTATGCAGTAAGTAACTATGTGCCAATCCCTGTTCAAGAGCCTAAAAACTGTTAACTTATTTAATCCTTACAAAAATCATGTGAAGGAGATACTGACTTTATCCTAATTTTACTGCTGTGGAAGTTGAGGCCCAGCAAGTTTAAATAATTTGCCCAAGATGTTAACTTATTTAATCCTTACAAAAATCATGTGAAGGAGATACTGACTTTATCCTAATTTTGCTGCTGTGGAAGTTGAGGCCCAGCAAGTTTAAATAATTTGCCCAAGATTACACAACTAATAAATGGTAGATCCTGGAAAAATTCAGACTGTATAACTCCAGCGACTGAGCTTTTACCTCTGTTGTCTGTGACCTTGGAAATTGTACTTGTCTTACTTCTTTTTTGGCATGTTTATATTTTTCTAGAGCATCACTTTACATTTTACAGCGTGAGATTCAGAATTTGATTGTTTTCAAAATTGCTTGGCCAAAAAAATATTTTCTTTGGTGCCATGTTTGCAATGTTTGGGTAATTCATGTTCTTAGTTTTCTGGTATTTCTCTGTTTATTGAATGACCATTTTTGTAATTTGCTGCAAGGAATTATTTTTTTGTCTCTAGATAGCATTATTTTGCGACATTAATTGTTTGTGTTAGGGAATGTATATAGGTTCAAAGGTTAATAAAGAGTAACAACTGTTTAAAATATTAGAAACATACTGGCATCTCTGTGCAGATTATTATTTGCATTGGTTGCAATAGAACAGACAAAAAAATATCTTTCTAGAACTTTAACTTTTATAGGCAAACACTCTGAGATTGTTGTTTTCATCATATTAGAACAAGGCTATTCTGAAGATGACACTCTCTGATATCCATCAATGTTTCTGTGCAGTACAGGTGAATAGAAACTTATCACTCTTGAAAAGTTGTTTCTTTCTCAAATCATCTAACATTTGTGGGGAAAAGAGAGTAAGAGAGAGGAGATTAAAACAGAGCAGGTATGTCCTTCCATATTTCTGAATCAACTGTGGTAAGAAGAAAACTGTATATCAGTAAAACATCTCGCATTAGTTTTATATAGTATCTGTCTGGGGAATATCACTGAGGTTATTTAGAAAAGCAGCTTTCTGTTTCTTAGTGGAATACTTTTACTTTTATTGTGGATATTTCTGTAGGGAGTGTGGTAATAGAGGCTGTAAGTTCTATCGTAGAAGAGCTATGAAGTTACAATTGTTTACAGTGAAAACAATTGGAGCTAAGTTATGCCAAGAATATCATAAATATGTAAAAAACAATGTAATGTTTTTTACATTTCCATAAAATATCATAAATGTATTCAAATGGATTTTACTGAATTTAATGTTGGTTTAGGGAAGATTGGGAAAATGTAGAGGCGGGTATATTGAACTTCAAATAAATTTTGGAATTTTAAATGACCATAAACTCTCACTGATAGGGAGCTTGCAGTCCCTTTAGGTTTAGCCAGTGAGATCTTTATGTGTTACAGTGGAAAAAGAAGAATTCACAAAAAGATATGAATTAAAGAAAATAATCATGGAAACAAAAGATTTTACCCTTTTGAGTAGGCGAATTCATTATTTTTCAATAAAATGAACATCAGTTGCTTCTATTTAAAAAATAATTTTACCTATTTTTATGCTCAAAAAGCGTGTCAGTATTCTAGTTATAAATCTTGATGCATGTTTGTTATTATCTGAGAAAAGGTTACTTTTATATTACTGAGTTTGTACTCAGGGCTTGATATGTAAAATAGTTTATCAGACTTACATTTGGAGTTCGATTGCAATTGGCTCTGCGATACATAGTTACATTGTGCCCCATGAATTGTCTCATGAATCTTTCTATTGACAACTCTGGCATAACATAAATGTGGAGCTCAAACTATTAAAAGAAAATAGTAATTTATAACTAAAAATATCTTTTATAAAATGAAACAAAAACATTTTTTTTCACGTAGTCATTTGGGCTTTCTGGAACTAAGCAATGCAATATTAATCATAGAAAGAGAAATTCAGTGTAATGTGATTAGCTATAGAGAATAGGATGAAAATTGTTCAGGGACTCTGCCATTGACCTCTCTGAGGTGAGAGTTTGTTCCTGACATGACCTCAGACCGTTCTTCTCAGGAGGGCAAAGAACAGTCTTAAATGGACCTCAATGGACAAGTTTAATGTAAAGTACATTTACCTTACCACAATTTACACTTTGAAATTCTGCCAAATTTTATGTCAGTGTAAAATTCCCTCTCAATATGACAGAAATTCTAACATTATCAAAATCTTTTTTCACCAAAGTTAATTCAGGGAATCCTAGTTGCTGCCACGGAACACAGTCTTAATCTTTACAGATTAGTATTTCTTTATCACCCTACTCGAAGTAGCTTTAAAGGACAATAGGTTTGGAAAGGAAATTGAAAAGAGCATGCATTCAGATCTTACATTAGTTTCCTATTGCTGCTATAACATATTTGCACAAATTTAGTGCCTTAAAACAATACAAACTTATTATTTCACAGTTCTGGAAGTCAGAACTCTAAAACAAGGCTTACTGGGCTGAAGTCAAGGTGCAGGTAAGCTTGACTCCTTCTGGAGGTTCTGAAGAAAAAATCCATTTTCTTCCCTGGCTTCTGGTGGGTGCCTAACAATCTAAGTTTTCTCTGCCATGCTTCTCACTTTATTCTGATCTCTCAACAACAGATTTTAACTTTCATATTTCTACCAATAGTCTATGCCTGGCTTCTGGTGGGTGCCTAACAATCTAAGTTTTCTCTGCCATGCTTCTCACTTTATTCTTATCTCTCAACAACAGATTTTAACTTTCATATTTCTACCAATAGTCTATGTATGACAGTTATCACATTTTCTCTCAGCATCTCAAAACCCCTCTGCTTCTGCTTGGTATGTAGTTCTAAAACCACTTCCATATTTTTAATGTGTTTGTTAAAGCAGTATCCCACTACCATGTGTCAAAATCTGTATTAGATTTGTATTGGTGCTATAACAAATTATTATAAACTTAGTGGTTTATAACACTGTATTTATTCTTTTGAAATTCTGGAGTTCAAAAGAATAAAATCAAGGTGTTGGTAAGACTGCATTCTTTCTGGAGGCTTCAGGGGAGAAGCCACATCCTTGCTTATTTCAGCTTCTACAGATGGGCTGCATCCCTTGGAATGTGATCCCTTCCTTCATCACTCCAACATTTCACTTTCACTATCTCATCACCTACTACTGCTTCTCAAGTTCCTGGTTCCCACATAAGAATGCTGTGGATTACAGAGTTGGATATCAATACCTGTGTGTAATATGTGATGCTCAAATCAGGATAATTAGCATATTCAACATTATACAATGTATCATTTTTCGTGGCCATTTACCAATGCTTCCCTTACCCTTCTCCCCCTCCCTCTTTCCCATCTCTGGTAACCTTAGTTCTGTTCTCTTATTTTGAGAGTTCAACATATTATTGTCATAGTTGTATCTTTCTTTCTTTCTTATTTATTTATTTATTTATTTTTAGTTCCAACTTATAAGTGAGGACATATGGTATATCTTTTTCTGTGCCTGGCTTATTTTGCTTAACATAATATTCTCTAAGTTCATTCAGATTGCTGTGAATGACAGTATTTCATTCTTTTTCATGGCAGAGTAGTATTCTATTGTTTAAATATACCACATTTTCCTTATCCAGTCATCTGATGATGGACATTTAGGTAGGTTCCAACTCTTGTCTATTATAAATAGAATTGCAATAAAAATGGGATTACAGGTATCCTTTGACATGATGATTTCCATTCCTTTGGGTATATACCCAGCAGTGAAATCAGCTCTATCTGTAGTTGTTTGAGGAAACTCCATACCGTACAGTACTTTCTCACATTAACAGAACTTCCCCTTCTTATATGTAGCTTATCTCTACCTGTATGCTTTTCTGACTACTAATGTGACCAACCCCTGCTGTGTATTTTCTTTATATACAATTCCTTCTGCTTCTTCAAATCTGGTTTATCAATGTTTCAGCTTTGTGTTCCTCCTGTTATTTTTTTCTACTGGCATTAAAGGTTTAATTTCTGATGCTAACTGTAAGGATACCGTGGGCACTCAGCGGAGGGGGAGGGGGAAAGCATTCTCTGGCAATATGGTGCCCTTCAGGGTTCTTCTCCACAGTAAAAGCCCGCCGGTGCCAAAACCTCAACCAGTCACAGGTCAGGGCTCACATCCTGCCCAGCCCCGTCCAATTAGCTACCGCCCCGTCCACCCCCTATCAAAACCCGGAAAGCAGCTCCCTATAAATATACGTGCAGTCCTTGAATAAAGTGGAACTTCTCTTGCGAACTGTCAGCTCGGGTCCTGTCATCTTATCAGCTCAGGTCCGTATGCCCTTTCATTGGTGCCGAAACCTGGGAGGAGTTCACCCTGCGCCAAGGGACTCCTTCCTCAGACTTCCTCAGACCCGTCCACAACCCCCCTCAGGACTGATGGTCTGCCCTCGTCCATTTTCTCCGACGCTGGCTTCCTTCACCCACCACCGGCTCATCCGTTAGGTAAGCCCCCTTTTCCTTTTGTCAGGCTTGTAGATTATTTAAACCTTCACCCTAATCACATTCCCCCGGCCCCAGCATTGACACGTCCCCGGCCCCGGAGGCTGAACCTCCCATTCCTCCCTCTCTCTCTCTCTCACTCCATTTAACCTTCCTCCTACTGGGTCCAGGACCCCCGCCGTCCGTCAAAACCCTAGTGCGCTAGGTCCCTCCGGCTCCAGGCACAGTTGCCTCTGGGAAGCGAGGGTCTAGGTGATGACCTACACCCCCTTCCTTCCTGGGTTCATCCTTGAACCCATCTAACCTTCGAGTGGCACGACTCATTGGGGACGCCCTCTGAGTTCCATCCTTCTCATCCGGCCAGAGGGCTCATTCTAATCCTCCTTTTAGACCTTCTCTCGCTCTCTCTAATCCTCTATGGAATGGGAGCTTATGCCTCCTCCCTTCGGGGTGATTCACCCTTACAATGTCTCTTAAACAACCTTACCCCCCT
>NW_007741679.1:1968-3059 GCF_000696425.1 Galeopterus variegatus | reverse complement strand
GCCCTGCCGCATGCCCCCCCCGCCCATGCGCTCTCTCCGCCCGTCCAGGGTGGGGGGAATGTGTCGTGTGGTGGCAGAGGTGGTGGGCCACTTGGCCCCCGGAACCACAGCCCGCAGCGCTGCCGGTGCCCCGAGCCTCATGGTGTTGGAGGTGGGCGGGGTTGGATGCGCCGCATTTGTGCGCAGCGTGCCCCTCGCCCGCCACCTCCCACACCTGTCGGGGCCCCGCCTCTGCTGCTGGCTCGTGCTCCATCCCGTGGCCCCGGCTTCTCCCTCCTGCCTCCTCCTCCCTTGTTTCTTCTAGCCCCACCTTGCCACTATCTTGTTCCCTGCCGACTCCCATTTCATCTGCCCTGGCGCCTTCCTTTAGCCCCCATGTAACTCATTCCTGAGGACTCCTCCCCTCCTCCACTGTGGCTCCTCTCTGTGAGGTGGCTGGAGCTGAGGGGGTTGGGTACACGTTCCCTTTTCATTAGCCGATCTCACCCAGCTAGAAAAAAGATTGGGGTCCTTCACCACCGACCCCTCTACTTACATTAAAGAATTCCAATGGGTCCTTCAGGCATACAGTCTCACATATCATGACATACTTTTTTGGCTCAATCCTACCCCAACATCAAGGCTAAGCTAAAAAACTGAAACAGGGCCCTGTTACTCCCCAAACTAAAATTTTATCAGTGGCCTTCAAGGTCTTTCATAATAGGGAGGAAGAATGAGAACTGGAAAAGGAATGGCACAAACAAAAGGCTGATCTGGCCAACCTCCAAATGCTGGCCAAAGTAATTACTCAGCCTTCTAAGTGCCCTTCTGGGCCCTCTGCCTCCAAAACTCCCCCCGGTGCTTGCTTCAAGTGTGACAAAGAAGGTCATTAGTCAAAGAACTGCCCATCACCCCAAAAGCTCACCAAGCCATGTCCTAAGTGCCAAGAAATGGGGCATTGGGGCTCCAACTGTCCACTCACCCGAAGGGGAGACTGACCTAACGGGCCTCAGCCATCCCGGGCACCTCAAACACCTCTGGTGGGACTGGCTGAAGAGGAAGAAGACTGACAGGGCCCTGGGTCCTTCCCGACCATGACCATCACAAAAAGC
>NW_007741679.1:0-366 GCF_000696425.1 Galeopterus variegatus | reverse complement strand
TGCAGACTGGCAGATCGATTTCACCCACATGCCTCCTGTTAAACGTCAACAATATCTCCTACTAATGGTAGATACCTTTTCCAGGTGGATAGAGGCCTTCGCCACCACTAACAAGAAGGCCACCACTGTGGCTTCCATACTCCTCTCCCAAATTATCCCAAGATTCAGAATGCCATCTTCCATACAAACGGACAATGGCCCAGAGTTCACTGCTCAATTAATACAAAATTTATCTCAAGCCCTCTCCCTCCCTTGGCACTTTCACTGTCCTTACTGGCCCCAGGCCTCAGGAAAAGTTGAGTGCACTAACAGGGCTCTAAAAGACATCCTTACTAAACTTTCTCTAGAACTTCACCTTGACTGGAC
>NW_007741678.1:23952-24403 GCF_000696425.1 Galeopterus variegatus | reverse complement strand
AAAATGGGCACAGTAATGGCCACTTCATAGGGTGGTTGCACGTGTTAGAAGAAACAATGTACGCAAAGAACCAGCACATAGTAAGAAGCACATAGATGGCAGTTTTGTTCTCATTATCGTGATGGTATTTTTTGGAAGCACTTGAGGTGGTGCCTTCTTTTTGTTGTACAGTTTTTCAGGTATATGGTGGTAGGTTCATATCAAGATCTTCTGGGGGAACATTTTCAAAATATGTATCCTCAGGTCCCTACTAGTCCTGGTGAATTGTCAGTTAGTGGCAGTAATAGGGTAGGATGGATGTATGTTTTTAGAAGCTTCCTCTGCAGTGATTATGATACATCCTGAACACCTGTAATTTGCTGCAAATCCCTGAGTGGAGATCCCATCCCTCTGCAGTGGTTCTGGGATATATTCCTCAGAATAAAAGCTTTCTGTGGTTAAATGTTTAGAA
>NW_007741678.1:18248-20190 GCF_000696425.1 Galeopterus variegatus | reverse complement strand
CCAGATGGACTTTGGACTTCCC
Source organism: Galeopterus variegatus (assembly GCF_000696425.1). Classification (NCBI taxonomy): domain Eukaryota; kingdom Metazoa; phylum Chordata; class Mammalia; order Dermoptera; family Cynocephalidae; genus Galeopterus; species Galeopterus variegatus. The sequence continues at coordinate 20,168 of NW_007741678.1, read as the reverse complement.
AGCCTCAGAAACTGTAAGCAATAAATGTCATTTTTCTTTTTAAATTACCCAGTCCCGTGTATTTTATCATAAGCAACAAAAAATGGACTAATACAGAGGACTTTTCTCTGGTTCTCAGGGCAGGCGAGGCAGCTTCCTCTCACTACACTCGAGGTTTGTAATCACTGAACTGGGATGGTGATAAATTTCTCCCTACCAGACCTCAACTCTTTGTCAGCAAAATGCTCTTCTGTCTAAATATGTTAAAATCAGTGCACACTTTCACTGCAGAGAATCCAAGCTACAGCATTTTTTCCTAATTGAGCAAATGGCTTAAAAGCACTAACCATAGGTGGAATGCAAGCTGGTTAAAAGTGAAACTCAGTGACGAGTTTTTAACTTGAGCAATAAACAAATAAGCACGATGATTACATTAATCAATGATGTCCCTAGGCCAGTGCCTTTCAAACTTTAATGTGCACATGAATCACCTGGGGATTTTGTTAAAATGCAGATTGTGGTTCAGTCTGGGTTGGGGCTTGAGATTTTGCTTTTCTGACAAGCTCTCAGGGGAGGCTGAAGCAGCTAGTCCATGGATCATACTTGGTGTAGCAAGTTTCCAGTTGACACTGAGAAATGATCTGACACACGCTTCGGTAGGACTGAGGCTTCAAGGATTTGGGTAATAGATAGCCAGAAACATATTTAATCTGAAATACTAATTGGAAGAATTTATTTTCAATTCTTTGGCTTTGGTAACTGTTTCATTAATCAAATGAAACACATGTTCACTTTCAGGTGTTAAATTCCTAGGCTAAAACCCTTTTAAAGAAGAGGTTTCAGGTATCAGAATGTCGTCAAAGAGAAAACTGATTTAATTTTCTAATAGAGTTCTCTTGCCTGCTGGGCAGACCTTAGCATAGTTAATTTTGTGTTCCTTCTCTTTCCCCCTTTATTTCCAGCAATGGAAGTGGGAATAAATATTTCAAAAACAGGTCAATACTTTTGTGAATTCAAAGATGGCCCATCATGATAAAGGTTCCAATTGAAAAAAAAATCAGCTTGGTCCAAGTTGAATTCTGAGAAAAAAATTTGAAACTAACTCTTTGGCAACCTTGAGAATGCAGTTTCATGGGAGGAGAGGGTCTTTCATATTTATAATTTAATTTGACCTTAGACAGGAAAGGGAGGAATGATTTGCCTAAGCTATGAGGGTTGTCAGCTTGGCTGTCACTCTTCACCTGTTGTGATCATATCTGCACCACAATCCAGGTTAATATTTTCCAAAAATTCCATAGAAATGTTAACATGTATTTTTGCTGAAAACTGGTTCTGAGGTTAAATAAGTTTGGTGAGCTCAGGGTTAAAAGGAAGTTTAATAGGCCTGTTGATTCCAGGTCATCTCAGAGACATGAATATGTTAATGTACCTTAGAACTCCAAGAGGGGTAAAAAGGACACAAGCTTCCCAGTCTGACTTGACCACGGATCATGTTTTTCAAGAACTGTCTCCTGCTATAAATGTCTGGCAGATTCTGCCTTGGGAAATGCTTGTCTAGGGGAGCTGGGACAAAGTATGTCATACTGGCTTTGAATTAACAGAATATAGTAATCTCTCATCATCCACAAGAAGGTGAAAATGGGTGTGGGTGTATGTGTGAGTGGAGAGGTTCTAGAAATCTCTGTGATTAGTAAAAACACTTTTGGCAAGGTGAAGATCTCACAGACAATAGAGATCTAGAGGGAAAACGAACAAAAGCTGTTAATACTTATTATTTAATATGTTAAAATTCCAAACAAACCATATTTGTAGGTGTTCAAAATCTTTTCTGAGATAATTGGTGAGATTTGCCCTTTCTGAGCCTCAGAGTTTTTATCTATAAAATGGGCACAGTAATGGCCACTTCATAGGGTGGTTGCACGTGTTAGAAGAAACAATGTA
>NW_007741678.1:16281-17190 GCF_000696425.1 Galeopterus variegatus | reverse complement strand
CTGCAGTGGTTCTGGGATATATTCCTCAGAATAAAAGCTTTCTGTGGTTAAATGTTTAGAAATGCTACAGGCTAGTACCTGGCCCTTCTCCTGCTTGGGGCTTATGAAAGTATCAGATAATTTCTGTAGTACAGGGTATTTGAAAACTTGTAACCTATTGACTTCTGATCTTATTTGGCCTTGCAACATTTGTTTTTCTTGCAACTCACCATCTTTTTTCGACACTTTTGAGAAATACTATAGTACAGAGTTAGCTAGAAGTGAGTTCTATCCATATTCTGAAAGCCTTTTGCACTGAAGATATCAGGGAGCAGCAAGGTAGCAAAGAGCAGCCAAAATTCCTCTTCCCCAGGGAGCGGGCTGAACCTATTTTATTCTTCCTGCTACCTGCTACTTATATGTGGAAAGAATATTGACATGATAAATGCATGCTTTCAAGTACACACCTTTGGGTACACTCAAGGTGACAGTCAAAGGACCAGGGGAGGCGCCGCTGCAGACTGTAAGAGCCGAGGCTCTGGGCAAACCTTGCTTTAAACCTGGCTCAGTGACATTGGGCAGGTTTCACGACCTCTTTGTGCCCCAGTTTCCTTATGTGTAAAGCAGAGACAATAATACTACCTATTTCATTGGGTTGTTGTGAGGATAGATGAGATAATCATGCAAAGCCCTTAGGAAGGGCTCAATATAAGTTTATTATTATTATTATTGTTATTGAAGTGAAAAAAAAAACTCACAAGCAAAGTGAGAGAGAGAATGGAGAACCCTGGAAGATTTCAAGCTCATAAAACTCTCCTTCCTTTCACATATGAATTTACCTCTGTTTTTTTTTTTTGTAAGTCATCTCACAATTACCCTGTGAGAATTCAGGGTTACCGTTTGAGAGACATTATTAAATTTAGCACTAGA
>NW_007741678.1:5670-12446 GCF_000696425.1 Galeopterus variegatus | reverse complement strand
CTAAATGGGCTTATTAAGAGGTAGTTAAACAGCAAAAGAGGTTTGGAACCAACTGGATGCGATGGGGGAGCAGGAGAAAGGGGAAAATGCTTAAGGCTCATTTCTGAAGTATCTGGGCTTTATAAAAAGTTTCAGGGAACTGGAGTAGAGGGAATTTGTCACGAGAATTAGTTGTTTTGTGGAACTTCCTATTCAAAGTAGCGTGATGGGCAGACATGGGCTGTCTTTCAGGAAGCTTAAATGCCCAGTCCAGAATGTTTGGTGTTGCTACTGTGGGGCGAAAGGGGAATGCCAGGGGGAATGAGTGCAGCATAGGGATTAAGAGCAGGGTCAAATCCCAGCTTCACTGCTTATGACCTGTGTGACTTTGGGCAAGTTGCTTAACATCTCTGTTTCTTCATCTGTCAATTGGAGGTAATATGTGCTCTTGCCTCTAGGGTTGTTGGAAGAATTGATGACATGACCCACATGAGGGACTGAGCTCAGGGCTTTTCACTTAGTAAGAGCTCAATAAATACCAGCTTCCTTTATGATGATGATAATGGTGATGATGATGATGACAATGATTGTTATTGTTATACTGAGGGCTAACCACACCTCTGCAGGCCCCTGCATTTTCTTCTTCATGCTATTTGGACACCCACTTTATGCTCATGATTACATTTCATGCCTTGGGCCCAAGCACATGAAACCCTGCAAACATACCTTTCCCCCAAACCCAGAAAAGAGGGACCCAAGCTCAGCAGACTGAACGATTAGGGATTTGGAGCATAGCTACAAGGACAAATTCCAAGAAATTTTTATTCTTAGAATCTGGGCTGGAGGGAATTTGCTAGATCTCCAATTTGACCTCCACTGTTTGGGTGAAGAAACAGGCTGGAAGAAGGGGAGTGACCCGGCCAAGATGCACATTGACAAAGATCAGGCTGAAACCTCTGCTCTTCCCATGGCTCCAAGGGGGAGAACCAAGGACTCTGTGGCTAATTCAGAAATGCTGGTAATGCCCAATTGTTTGGGCAGTTGTACGTTGAGGCAGAGGCAGTATTGTACAGTGGTTAAGAGCGTTGGAGTCAGGTGACCTGGATTTCAAACTTGGAACCACCTGTTACATGCAGTGTGACCTTGAACCTGCTACTCAACTTTCTGACCTTCAGTTTATTCATCTATCAAATGGGACAAACGTGTTCCCCATGTTGTAGCAAAAGTTAAGATAGTATATAAAAAGTGCCTAATAACCTCGTAGCAAATGGCATTTACTGCTGCTATTATTATCATTATGCTTATGATTAGCTTGCAGCAGACAGGATCATGGCTATGGAGACAGTAGACTAGAGACTGCTGTAGTTGTCTATTTTCATGAGCCAATATTAATGAGGCGTGGGGCTTTCAGGCTAGAGGAGGCGCCGAGCAAGAGGGAGTAGAAATTGAAAAGGGTGAAAGGGCATGAGGCCTCAGACCCCGACCTGGCCCCAGGATGTGGACCAGAAGCTGAGGGTTACATGACAGGCAGCCTGAGTCTGGGGCCTGGACAGTGAGGGCAACTGTGTTCTCTTCACCTAACTGATCTTTGCCCCTGCACCCGCCGGTCTGCTACAGACCACAACGGGCAGAGGTAGACTTGCAGGGCTCAGGAAAGCACCAGAAAGGAACAGCTCAGGCCAGAGGAGCAGTAAGAGACCAGGACCCCTGGCTTGCCTGAAAATATTGGAGGACATGAGTGATATTCACCATACTTGATGATGCCCAGATTTATTTGGGGAGGCTTGAGGATTAGGAATGTGTACTAAAGTCCCAAATTAGCAGGCTGGGGATGATGACTGAAATTGGGGCATTTGTATTAATGTGACTTAATTCTCACCCCAAGGTTGGTTAGGCCTGGCACATTTGGGTCATGTTTGTATAGCGTAAAGTTCTTTCGATGTTGAAGCCTCTGGTCTGAGGGTAACCTACACACAGAGAGTAGAACTGAGTACAGAATGTCACCAAGCAGTGATGGAGTGATGGCCACAGAAACACCGTGCTTCAGAGGAGAGGGGAGTCACTGGTGCTGTCTGGCAATGTCATGGCCACAGTTATGGATACCACAGCTGAGAGTATTCAAGGGCATGAATGCTACCCCAATGCCCTTCTTCTAACCTCTGCAGATCCAAACACTACCTTTCTCTTTTCACTCCTGGGTACTAAACACCACTGGTGCACGTCTTATTGCCACACTTCCTTGCATATTATGGTCCTGTTTTCCTAATTATTTCATGCATTTCCTGTTTTTAACTATGTGATAAGTTGGCTGAGAGCTGGGATGATCCCAGGTCTTACATTTTGTTACCTACATAGGGTCAGGAAAGGTGTCTAGCACATGGGGAATGCTGAGTAAATATTTATTAATTAATTCTTTGTAGGTTTGTCTTGAACATGAGGCAGTAGAAGTTTTTGATAACCTTTAGCCATTTTAACATCCAATCTATTTTTTTATTATTATCATTGTTATGGACTCTCCAGTGAAGTCCATAATAATAATATATTATAAGCTTACATGTATTGAGTGCCTGTAATAAACCCAGCACTTAACCTACACTACCATTTAGCTGCCTAATAGTGAAATCACATTCATTATTACTATTATCTCTATTCCATAGATGAGGAAACTGAGACCCAGAAAGGTTATCTAAGTTGCATAAGGTCACCCAAATGTGTCTACCAGGACACATGAGTGACAGCCATGGGAATTTGTGGCTCTGTTTGAATGAAGTACAAAGCAGATGAAGTCTCAGGAGAAGGTTACATAAACCCAGCAGAGGCTGGGTTGAGAACAGGAGCCTCCCTTTTGGAATTCTGAACTCCTTAGCTATAAATCACCACCCACCAAAATATAAATCATGCCTGGTGATGAGTGTGCAGAGCTTCAGGGACACCTGAATTCTTGTTTTGCGACTCTCCCACCATTGAATTTTGGAGAAGACCTAACGCTTTCTCTCCTGAAATGTCAAGCTGACTTGGCCACAGTGGTTTATGGCTCTGTGAGCCCAGAGCGAGGCAGTGGGAGTAGTGTGGGCACTTGCAAAACTGGTGCTTTGGTTTGCTGTTGCCAAATGCAGAGCAAAGACCTGAGGCTGGAGGCAGCGGGCTGTAGGTCTGTACACTTCAGCCAGTGTCTCTTTTCTTTGTTATACTTCAAATGACACTGGATGTTGCTCTGTTTTTCTTATTTTTCAGTCTTCCCCAAGGCCCGTTTGGAATCAAGTTCTATGGTGAAAAATTTTTGTCTTCTCTCATGCAGTTCCAGATTTCAGTCAATGGTCTTTCTCACTCTGCTTGGGTCAAGCTCATGGTGACTTCTTGCTATTGGGGTATAGAACTCCCCTTAGCAATATCTCAGCTATTTTCTGAGCGCTCCTGAATGCCAGGCACTATGTTGAGCATTTTACATGCAGTATCTCCTTTAATACTTGCAGCAATCCCAGTGTGTAGTTTTAGGGTGAAGGTGGGTTTATTGACTATTTTGATGGTAGGATGGCCCTGGCAAAGTTTACATTCCGCACTATCAATCACCTTATCTTCTTTTGGGGGTTTCCCAGAGAACTGTTATAGAGAGGAAATAATAGTAGAATGGGGACCAAATAATTGCTTTATTAACAGCTGCACAAATACAATATTCTAATGCATACTCTATGTTAGAAGTTGGGTTGGACCAAGTGGCTTAGGCTCGTGGCTAGATGAGGCTACCTACACCCCTTCCCTGAATCTAAATCTTGGTATGGATGTGCTTGGGTATCCTATGGATAGGAGAGGGAGAAAGAGGATCAGACTCCAGAGGGGTTTCCTGAATTCATATTTTAAAATCCTTCCACATAGGATAGGAGAAAAAATGAGAAAGCAGAGCATAGATTTTTGCTTTCAAAACATTTTAACCCTGCCCACTGGTAAATGTGACTCAGTGAGTGTCCTCAGCTTTTACCAACAAAATTAGAAACTCCTCCCTTTTTTGTGTGGGAAACATAATAAGGAAGTTGAAGGCTGAGGCTGGGACTAGCATTGAAAAAATTAGAGTTGAAGTGATTAGAAATGAAAAACAAAAACACTACTTAGTGCTACTTATGGTGCAGGCTCTGGGTTACACGGTTTATGAGGGTTATCTCATTTGCTAGTACTTGCCCCATTTTACAGATGTTGAAATGGAGGCTCAAGTGATTAACTAACCATATATGGCCATACATTTGGTAAGTGGCAGCTGTGAGACAAGCCCAGGTCTGATGCCAAAACCTTTGATGGAATCATCCAGAAAGATCATTGTTGAAACTGCTTTCCTTCCCTCCTGTGGCACTGCATTCTCTAGTTTGTTTCTACAGGACTGTTATGTTCAGCCCTCTTGCATGTCATCTGCACATCTTTTCACAAAACAGACCCTAGAGAGATCATGATCACTATTTAGAAATGAGACAAATGGGGCCCGGACTGCTTACGTGGCTTCATTTAGGTCATACAGTTAATTAATGACATAACCAGGATCAGAACCTCTGGTTTCCGCTTTCCCAGATTTTCCAGTGGGGACTCAGGCATGAAAGCATCTGACAGACAAATAAAAACAGGTTGCAGGCCAGACTGGATGCTCAGTGCTGTGCTATCAGAGGACTGGCCGTTCTTCTGTAGTACACAGAATTATTTCTATGTTATAACAGCCATCTGACCTACAGAAGAGAGACTCTCCAAGTCTTTGTAAAAAGTCAGATTTAAAAAAATTCGAATCTATGTAATTCTTCCCCTAAGTTTCTGGCATTTCTTGGTCCTGGTCTTTCTGATACCAGTGTAAGCCACACATACAACTTTTAGTTGGCACATGAGCAGACTGTGAGCTGAAATGTGTGCCCTCTGCCTGGCTAAATGTTGCTTTTCCTTCAAAGCCCTCCCAAAATGTCACCTCTTCAGGAAGGCTTCCCTCAGCTTTGATGTTTCTTTGCATGCAGATGAGTCACCACATCCTTTTCACTACTGTGTCCCTTTGTCCATAGGCTACCAAAGCACATGGTCACTGTAGTTATTTACAAGTGTGTGGCCCCTGGACTGAGAGCCCCCTGAAGTCACACAGGACCTGCTGCAGTGGTGCACACACACTGAGTCCTGAGTTCATATCTGCTAAACAGATAAATAAGTGATTGACTGAGACTGCTGAAATTCTGCAAAGTCTTTGTTTCATTACAATATAAGGCCAAAACTACTCTGGATTCCCTTGGTTCCCATTTCTCCTTTCAAACTGCATGTTTTCTGAATACAAATAAAAATTCACTAAGCTGGATGGAAAAATACAAATCTCTTGCTGGGTGTAGTTTCTAGATTCATTAAACTGAGACCTGGGAGAAACTAAGCTAATATAATTCTGAAGCTAATTTCTCCTTGAAGTCATTCCATAAATCTGATTAATGGGTCACCTCTAGACCACAAGTACAGTTGCTATATTAAAAGAAAATGCTCTAACAGGATTGTAATACTGTTAACAAGCCTTCTGCTATTTGCAAAAAGACATTTTTTTCACAATATATATAAGTCTTGGCTGAATAATGAATGTGATTAGGTTGAGAGCAAAATTCTAAGGGTCCTACTATTCAATTGCACAAAAATAAAATTAAAAAGGGGCATCAGTTTCTCAAATGTGTAAATCTGAAATGGAGAGAATGGATATAGCCCGTGTATAAGATATACACATTTACGTTGTTTCTCAGAAAAAAAAAAAAAATTCTCAGATCTTCTATTCTTCTCCTGACAGCTCTTATGTGTCATTGATATTTGACAAAAGGATATTCCCTTTAGCATCCATCAGTTAAGATAATAGCTAACACTTATCTAGCATTTCCTAGCTTCCTATTCTGGGGTCTTTCATAGAATCAATCCACATCAGAGTTAGAAGAACCTTAGGGACATTATTTTAGTCCGTTTTGTGTTGCTATAGCAGAAATACCTGAGACTGGGTAATTTATAAGGAAAAGAGGTTTATTTGGCTTACAATTCTGGGACAGTCGCATCTGGCATGGGCCTCAGACTGCTTCTACTCATGGTAGAAAGTGGCAGGCAGCCAGCGGGTACAAGCAGATCACAAGGCGAGAGGAAGCAAAAGAGAGCAAGCAAGACAGAGAAAGTGCCAGGGTCTTTTTAAGCAAGGAGCTGTCACGGGAACTAATAGAGCAAGAAGTCACTCATTAATCCCCCCTCCCCCAGGGAGAGCATTAATCCATTCATGAGGGATCTGCCCCCATGACTCAATCAGTTTCCAACACTGCCACATTGGAGATCAAATTTCCACATGAGTTTTGGAGGGGACAGCACACCCAAACTCCATCAGACATATAGTACGGAATGTCCCAAAGTATGTGCAGTTCTGCTAATACGTGGAAAGTAATTTACAGAGTCAAGTTTNTATACTACAGAGAACTGAACGGTTTCACTGGGACAAAATAATATCTCCCTACTCCATCCCTTCCATAAGCAGTAGCTGTGGTGGTGGCAGCCACGGAAAAATGAGAGCTGGGCCAGCCAGACTTCCAGGAGGTGTTTGCTTTACCTGCTATAGACGAGGCACTCTCGGTTATTGATGACTTTATCGGATTTGTACCTCCGGAGGTCTTCCCAAGCATCCTTGATGGCCGTGACTGTCAGGATCACACAGATGGGTATCATGCTTGCCTCAGGCTGGAAAGCATTGACCACGGGGATATAATTCAGAATCACAATGCCCACAAAATAGAAATTGGCAAACCGGTGTAGCTGCTCGAAGATGTTCTTGGGTA
>NW_007741678.1:0-511 GCF_000696425.1 Galeopterus variegatus | reverse complement strand
GAGCTTCAACACAGAGAGGAAGCCTTAACGATGGAGCTTATACAAGTTTTATACCCTAACAGTGAAGCAATTGCTGTCTGCACTTACCAAGCATTTATTCTATGTCAGGTGTGAAGCTAAGGATTTTCTAATAATCATCTCATGTAATTCTTACGATGACCTCCAGAATTGTTTCAATTCAATGAATGACAAAATGAAGCTCAGAGAGATTATGTCACTCGCCTGAGGTCACATAGTAAGTGCTGGAGACAATGTTCAACCCAGGCAGCGTGTCTCCTGTCCTGGTTCTTCTAACCCAGCCCTCCACTGTGTCCCTGAAAAACCCTGATGCCTCCTCCCTCCCAGGGTCCCCAACCATGCTTGAAGTTGTTCATGGCCACACCGGACTAAGAAGGGATGAGAACTTATTCAAAATTCTTAAATATTGGATAAATTTGAAACAGCAAAGAAAATGCTGTGTAACAAAGACTTAATTTCAAGTGACTGACTCAATCTTCTATTTTTTTTTTTT
>NW_007741677.1:23424-24676 GCF_000696425.1 Galeopterus variegatus | reverse complement strand
AATTGTGGTCCAAAAAGTTACTTGGTATGATTTCAATTTTTTAAAATTTGCTGAGGCTATATTTGTGAGCTAATATATGGTTTATCCTAGAGAATGTTCCATGTGTTGATGAGAAGAAAGTATATTGTTTAGTTGTTGGGTGAAATGTTCTGTATATATCTGCCAAGTGCAGTTGCTCTAAGGTGTAGTTTAATACACTATTAATACAAAATACTATTACAATACAAAATACTAATACAAAATACACTATTAATATAAAATACACTATTTTNCCCCATTCAGAATGATACTGGCAGTGGGCTTGTCATAAATGGCTTTTATTGTGTTGAGATACTCTCCTTCTATACCTAATTTGTTGAGAGTCTTTATCATGAAAAGATGTTGGATTTTGTCAAATACTTTTACAGCTTCTATTGAGGTAATTATATGGTTTGTTCTTGAGTTTATAGATGCGATGTATCACATTTATTGACTTTTGTATGTTGATCTATTCTTGCATCCCTGGGATGAATCCCACGTGACCACGTTGTGTAATTTTTTTGATGTGTTGCTGTATTCTGTTTTCTAATATTTTGTTGAGAATTTTTGCATCAATGTTCATCAAGAATATTGGCCTGGGGCCGGCCCGGTGGCGCACTGGACAGTGCGCCACTTGGGAAGCGCGGTGGNTGGTATCAGTTGTAATGTCTCCCTTTTCATGTCTGATTTTGTTATCTGAGTCTTTTCTCTTCTTCTTTTTGTCAACCTAGGTAATGGTTTGTCTATTTTGTTTATATTCTTGAAAAACCAAGTTTTTGTTTCATTGACCTTTTCTATCATTTTTTTGGTCTCTATTTCATTTAGTTCTGCCCTGATCTTAATTATTTCTTTCTGTCCTATACCTTTAGGATTGGACTGTTGCTGTTTTTCAAGTTCTTTGAGGAATACTGTTAGGTCACTTATTTGAAGTCTTTCCATTCTTTTGATTTGAGCATTTATTGCAACGATTTGCCTCTCAATATTGCTTTTGCAGTATCCCGCAGGTTTTGGTATGATGTATCTTTATTTTCATTAGTTTCAAGGTTTTTTTTTTTTTGATTTCCTGTTTAATTTCTTTTCAAACCCATAGGTTATTCAGGAGCCTATTGTTTAATTTCTATGTTTTTGTATAGTTTCCAGAGTTTTGCTTGTTATTGATTTCCAGTTTTAGTGAATTGTGGTCCAAAAAGTTACTTGGTATGATTTCAATTTTTTAAAATTTGCTGAGGCTATA
>NW_007741677.1:16107-22182 GCF_000696425.1 Galeopterus variegatus | reverse complement strand
CTACACCTGGGAAGTTTTCTGTTATTATTTCCTTGAATAGGTTTTCAATGCCTTTTCCTTTGAAATACCCACAATTCAGATGTTAGAGTGCTTGAAGTTGTCTGCTATCTCTCTTAGATTTTCTTCATTATTTTTAATTCTTTTTCCTTTTTTTTGTGTCTGCCTCAGTTATTTCAAAAAGACCATCTTTGAGATCTGTAATTCTTTCTTCTGCTTCCTCTACTCTGCTGCTCAAACTCTCTGCTGTGTTTTTTATTTCATTGAGTGAATCTTTCATGGCTAGGAGTTCTGCCACACTCTTTTTTTAAGTATTAATCTCCTTGTAAGTTTCCTCCTTCATATTCTGTATTTTTTCTTGTTTTCTTCTGTTCTCTAATTTAGTCTTCTTTTATTTCTTCAAGCTTTCTTAAGATCATGTCTCAGAATTCCTTTTCAGACATTTCAAGGTTTCTCTGTTCTAGGGGTTCTGGAATTTGAGCATTACTTTATTCCTTTGGTGGTGTCATATCTTCTTGTTTATTTGTAGTTCTAGTATTTTTCCATTATTGTTTGGTCATCTGGTAGAGGACTTGCTTCTCTTCTGGTACTCTGGGGTTGGCTATGAGAATAAAGATTTCCTCCTGTATTTGCAGGTTCTAGTGGTACTCTTCATATATCAATTTAGTCAAGTAACTGACAGGTTGCCTATAGAGTGGACCTGGCTGCTACGTGGTGGTGAACTGTCCTTGTGGTCACAGAAGGTGTGGCAGTTTCTATATTACACCACCTTGGCTCCTATTCCAGCTTTCTATGGCTGTAGACTGAGCCCCTGGTGCCGAGCAGGTCTCAGCTCACCTTTGTACCTGCTGGGTTGTTTGTGCTTCCCTTCCCCCCAGGGCCTTAGACTGAGCTCTAGTGCCACAAGGGTCTCCATTCACCTCGGCAGCTGCTGGGCTGTGTGCACTTCCCTCCCCCATGGGGCCTTATACTGGGCCCTGTTGCCACAAGGGTCTCGGCTCACCTGGGTGGCTGCCAGGCTGTGGGCGCTTCCCTCCAGGCCTTAGACTGGGCCCTGGTGCCTCAAGGGTTCAGCTCACTTCAGCAGCTGCTGGGCTGTGGGAGCTTCCCTTCCTCCCCGGGGCCTTAGACTGGGCCCCAGTGCCACATGGGTCTTGGCTCACTCGGCAGCTGCTGCAACTGTCTGAAGGCAAAGATTTAGTGGGCAAATGGCTCTCTGCCTCTGAGATCATTATTGCACAATAAAGCTTACATGAAATGTGAATGTAACAGAGAGTTTAAAGTAAGCAAATAGTAAGCTCATGGTTTTAAATTCTCAACTGAAGCATGGACAGGAAGCTAGGGAAGCATCTATGACAGCCACCAATTAATTTCTTATCTGTCCTTACCTCAGCAAAGACATAATTACATTAAAATCTGAGTCTGAGTCAGAATTTGAGTGTGTTGAATCAGAACAAATTTGAATGTATAGACTAATCCATTCTTCTAAGTGAACACTGGGTAATGTTCAGGAAAGAGTTAGACTCCAAGAATTACTTAAGAACTTTCTGAAAGATTTGGATAATTCAGAGTAGCTCAGTCCTGAAACCCTGCTGAAATGTCATTGCCAGTAGCAGCAGCCCTTCTTCCCTTCTAGAGAGGCCAGCCTTGCTTGGCTTAAACCCTAAAATGACTTCACCTGAAGATTTACTTGTAAATGGAAGCTATTTCTCCTAATACCTCACCTCTATTGCCATTTCTCAGACTCATAGTTCAGCACACTCCAGGGGTAAAAGAATAAAGTTTGACCTTCAAGGACAGTTATGTAGCAAAAAAGTGCAAGACTTTGCTAATTTATATCAGCAGAAACCTAGGGAGTATGTGTGGAAATCGATTCTGTTGGTTATAGCAGAGTGGAAAGAACAGAATTTTATATTGAGCCAAGTTTAGGAAAAATTTATCAGAGTTTCTGTATTCAAAGGACTAAATTATGTAGCTGAGATTGGTTATAATAGCGATTGAGCTGCTGGACTGAGCTGAAATCTAGACTCAGGGTAGACTGTATTAAATAAATTTAAGATGTCAGAAACCTCTGGGCATAATATAATGCAAGGGATCTAAATATTCAGGGAGGATTCAAGATGTGCTTATTATGCATAACTTACACATTAAGCCCATAAATACATCCCCTTTGCAGACCCGGAAGGCACTCTTCTCATGAAGGCTTAAGAATGTTGGTGAAGAGGGAATCAGCATTCTGGAAAACAAATAGATGAAACTATAGTGGTTCCCTTCTAAAATCCAAGGATGAAGTTAGGAGATGCTCCACTAAATGGCGTTACCTGATTTTGGTGGAAATGATCAGATCCCAGAGTACCTGAACATGGCAACACTATGTCACCACAAGACCTCTGGTGAGTGTAGGCTTAACTTGAGAAACCCAGTCCCTGGATGTGAGTTAGTTCAAATAATGAGAGCCTTTTGCTTAAAGGAAAGGCTCTGAAACTTTCAGCAACAATCCTGTGGTAAGACCTCTGGTGAGTGTAGGCTTAACTTGAGAAACCCAGTCCCTGGATGTGAGTTAGTTAAAATAATGAGAGCCTTTTGCTTAAAGGAAAGGCTCTGAAACTTTCAGCAACAATCCTGTGGTAGCAAAACAATTATAACTCCAAATCTTCCTCATAGCCATACCCAAAGGGCCCTGTAAACATTTACCCGGAAATTGGTGCAAAGGAGAAAAGTAAAGTCCAAGTTAAATTAACTGTAGATTCAAGGAGTCTGCAAAACTAAGTTCTTGTCATTTCCTTGTTTGCTGAGTGCGCCATTGAAATAAGCTACTGGCAGACTTCCCATGCTGGCTCCTGAACCATGGTGAGACTGATAATACAGTAAGAGGGAGCGAATGAAAGCTCCCACAAATAACACAACACCAAACAGCATGCAAAAATCAATATCATGTTCCTAGTAAAATAACAAAGATTAGGGCCATCATCCAATAGTTGAAAGATTCAAGTCAGTGATTCTTATCACAATCCCACTTAAGTCTCCTTCTTGGATTATATATAAGATAGATAAGTACTGGAAAATGACAGTGGATTTTTTGAATTGTGTCAGATGGTTTAACAAATCGCAGCTGCAATTCCACTGGTTGTCTCTTTGTTAGAGTTAACCACACAGGCTCTACTTCTGGAATGCAGATATTGGGCTGACCACGTTCCCTCCATCTGTCCAATTATCAGAGCACAGGACAATCAGTTTTCACTCATCAGAGACAGAAGAACAGTATCAATCTCTTCTCTGAAGACTATATCAAGTCTCTGGATCCATCCCTGATTTAATGTACAGAAACTTAGATTATCTCATCATTTCGTGGGACTTCCCACTGGTCAACTATATTGATGGCATCAAACCAATGATCATGAATAAACAGTTACAGCTATGCTTGACAGAATGTGGGAGATAAACTCTCTGAATATTAAGGATTCTACCATGCCAATAGCATTCGTGTGGATGGCGAGAATTGGTGCATCAGTTAATAGCATTTTGGCATAGAACCCACCAGAGAGGAATAAAATCTGCTAAACCCTGTTACACTCACCACCATGAAAGAGGAGTAATACTCAGAGGGAGATTCTTTGGGCCTTGAAGGCAAATACAGCCCACTGATCCACTTGTCAAGTAAATTATAAAGCCTCCAGCTTTAGGTGGGACCCCTGCTGCAGTTTGCAGTGGGGCTCTTGAATGTGCTGCAGAGCAAGCCGCCCTACCCCTTGACCAGTGCATCAGGTAGAACTTGAATTATATCAGATTAAAATGCTAAATAAAGTCTGTGGCAATCACTCGCAGGGAATCCGTAGCCCAAGCTTGTAGGGCTTTAGACTAGAACAGTGTACTCTTTGGCAGGTATTTTTTCATTCTTTGAGAAGCAATTGCTGCTTGTTACTAGATGGGCAAGGCAAAGGGAGGGAAAGAGAACATTTCATGTAGGGGAATTATCTTGAGCAAAGAAAAGGCAGACTGATGTGTGAAGTGCTGTGGAATACATAAACCTTGTTAGGCTGGAACACAAAGTTTCTGCACGTGAGTATATTTTTTAAGTGGGGAAATAAACTCTTCCAGTTGTAGTGTAAAAAATATGTCCAAATGAGTTTAAACTACTCTGATCCACTCCTGGTTCTAAAATTTTAAAGCCAAGAAAGGTTGGTGAGAGATATTTTTTACTTTGGGCAGGACAAACGGCCCTATCATGAGCCATTCCTGGGCACTAGGAGATTCAGTGCACAGCTGGACACGGCGGGAAATGACTTTGAGCTGAAATGAACTCAGCGTCCAGCAGTGGCTTAAAAAACAATATATAGCACAGAGCATTTAAGCTCATCATAAACTGACAGTTCTTCTAAAACAAGCTTTGTACAAAAAAGCTTGAATTTGGAGATACGCACGCACATATTTTAAGATAAATTTGAACACTAAAAATTGAACACTTTTTAATAAATGCTATATTGCCACAGAACAAACAGTATATGGCCATAATAACTGTATTTAAGTATGCTGTGTCATTGGGATTTGAGTTCCTGACAGGTGAAATATAAAATATTCATTTTCTTATTCACTGTTTTTCTGGCTCCAGAAATAAAACTTTCAATAATGTTTTTGTTTTTTCATGCACCAGTCTAAGTTCTCAGTAGGAAAAGAGACAGTCAGTTTTTCCAGTATTTCTGTCTTTCTCTTTTCTTGGGGTAGAATGTTGTAATGGAGGAGCTAACACTAAACTCAGTTCACAATAGTAAAGGATGAATAAGTAAGGTTCAGGTGACCAACTGCACTGGTCCTTCCCCACATTCAGTAACCAGAAGAATATAACTCAGCCTTGATTATTAAAATACACACACACTCACACACACATACTTATACACATATACACATATGAACTCATGCACACAAACATAATAGATACAATGTATATACGTGTGTATGTATAGCATATATTTTATATACATGACAACAATCTCCAACTCTACCAGTTAGTGTCAGAAAATCTCAAAGCATCCTTTAAAAGAATTAGGTTTTGTTCATTTTTTATTATGCTTTTTTCCTACTTGTCTGGGGGGACAGAACATACTCACTGAGACACCTGGAATAAGAATTATACTGAGTATGTTATGGCCCAAAGGGTGTGCAACCCTGTACCATCAAGCCAATGTCCAGTGTGAGTCTCGCAGATGAGGACGTTGGCCATCAGCCAGCACCGGTGCTCTCCCCAACGACTCCAAACTAGATTTGCTTTGTGTAATGTGGATTTGCTTTTGGGAGGAATGAACATGCCTTTTTAAGTCTCTGGATCACCCACACAGGTAAACACTACACTTTACCACAGAGATACTCAGATTTATGTTTTTATTATTATTTTTTTGTTCTTCAGAACAATTTTTATGGTAAAAAAAAAAAAGCACTCAAGTTTTTCTTCTTCTGGATTGGTTTAAAAGATCCTGAAAATAAAATATAAAATATTAACGAAATATTGTTTCCTCTGCTGATGCCAATTCTCCCTCCGGGATGCATGGGTGGGGAGTCACGTTGTTTTGAGGAGATGGATGCCCTTTGCCAAACATAGCAATTGACACACAATTGGCATTTTAAAACCTCTCAAAAGTTAAACTCAAATTCCTAGCATTACTAACAGAAATGTGCTGATTGTGTAAAACATCGATGTTTCAACAATAATGGTGCCTGTTCAGACCCTCCTTTGAAAAATAGCTTATCACGTAATTAAACACACACAGCAACACGTCCAAAATGAAATCCCAGGATAACCACAAAAGTCAAAATAGAATCCTGAGGATGCCCCAGAGAGAAAAAAAATGAATATTTAATGGAAACTAAGTAGGGGTTTAAGTGTTGTTAAAATTTCCTGAGTGTTAATATTTTGATAATAAATATATTACCATACAAATTGGAAAAAAAGATTGAACCCTGGACATCTATTCCCTAACCTGGGGAAAAGAACCCCCAGATAACACAACATTCTACTGTGTGTGTGTGTGTGTGTGTGTGATTAAAATCTATGTCAATACTATTTTAAATCCCAAAAGAGAAACA
>NW_007741677.1:14219-15361 GCF_000696425.1 Galeopterus variegatus | reverse complement strand
TGTGTGTGTGTGTGTGATTAAAATCTATGTCAATACTATTTTAAATCCCAAAAGAGAAACATCGTAATTTTCTGATTCAATTTTAATTCCAAGTTTTAATCTTAATTTTACGGAGAATTTTGAAATGTGAAAGAAATGTGAGAAAACTGAGCATGACTTTTTCAAGTTTCTTTCTCTCATTAAAACAATTTCCAGATAGTCTTAGATATTTCACTAGTCTTCTTTAGTGAATTCAATGCTCAAAACACATTCTATTCTATTACTTCATGCTTCATAAAATAATTCTATTTGGTAATTGTGTTTCTTTAATTTTTATTTGAGATAGAGACTCACAAGGAGTTTAAAAAGTAGTAGAGCATGGTCTCACATACTATTCACTCAAAGTTCCCTAGGGGTTACATTCTACATAACTATTGTACGATATCAAAACCAGGACACTGGCATTGATACAATCTATAGACGCTGTTCAGATTTCACAGGTGCTTTTATGTGTACTCATTTGAGTGTGGGCGTTGGTGTGTATGTTTGTAGTTTTAAGCAATTTCGTTAAATCAATAGATTTCTGAGATCATCACAATCAAGATACAAAACCATTCCATCACCGCAAAGGAACTCCCTAAGTCATCTGTTCAAAGTTGCACTTCACCCCACCACGTCCCCTGTCATTCCTAACTCCTGGCAGCTATATGATCTTCATCTCTATTTTTTGTTTTCATCATTGAGAGTGTTATATAAATGGAATAATGTAGTATACAACCTTTAAGACTGGCTTTTTTCTCTCAGCACCAACTGCTTGCTTATATGGTAAGTACATATTTAATTTTGTAATAAATAATGTATTTTTAAATTAGATTTTCTTGCTGGTTTTTGTGTTTGTTTAGACTTTTTAAAGAATTCTAGATATAAGTCCTTATTAAGATATATGTGCAAATAGTTTCACCCAATGCATAACTTGACTTTGTTTATATTTATTTGGGAAGAATTTATCGAATCTATCAAATCATGAATTTAATTTTCTGCAGCGTTATTTCTGTGCTTTACTGATTTCATTACACGTTTTAATTATGATATTGCATGAATTTTCTTTTTTTGTGAGGATTATATTTCAATATATAATTTATCCTATTTTTCTTTGAATCTGT
>NW_007741677.1:11621-13792 GCF_000696425.1 Galeopterus variegatus | reverse complement strand
TGTTTCCTTTAATTTTACTAAAAATTGAAATGCTGTTTTATTATATTATCTTCTGTTTTCTACAGTAAATATTTAGTAAGATATATAATCCTGGTAATTCCTGGTTTCCATGTGATAATGATGTCCACATGCATTTTAATTCTTTCAAATATCTTCTATAAACATTGCAGATCAAGTAGCAAAGCAAATAAAATCACCTACAGTAGAATTAGAAGATTGAAAATACTACCAAAGATTCAAATTTATTTGGGAAATAAATACTGAGATGAGCAGGGTCATCTCTGAAATCCTTAAAGCAGCAGAGTGTGCCAGCATCTTAATGTTGGGAGAACACAGAAAACATCATCTAAGTTTTACCCCCTCCCCGAATAGAGAGTGCAGTCTAGAAATAAAATAATGAAAGTATGTGTGCACTTGGTAACACAGAGCATTGAATTTAAAATAAATGGTTTGCAAAGTTCATGATAAGAGTGGTGACAGTTGAATAACACATCCATTCTATGGGAGAAAAAGACATCTCAAAAGGTGCAATGTGTCCCTTGGAGATTCACTGATAAAGAGAAAGAAGGAGACTGCTTCAAAAAAAAAAAAAAAGGTGATTAAAATATGACAAAATTTAATAAGGAAAGAGCACTTTCCCCCAAAGCTGCCATTTGTTAGAGCAAGTGAACTTTGCCGTACTAATTGAAGAAGGCACTTTTGAACTAGGAAACAGAATTAGGGTCCTAAATCTTCCTTCCCACTGTGAACCTGTTGGTGATGATCGTGATTAAAATAATGGCAAGATAGCTATAGCTGTCTACAGGTCTATAGCTCCTATTGCTTTACATACTTTATCACGAACAGGAAAAAAGACAGAATCCCTAGAAAGCTACTACAATAAGAAACAATAATAGCTGTTAAAACTCCTCTCCCCAAAAAAGAAGAGAACTGAAGTGCAGCACTCCAACATTAAATGTAATTAAACAAACAATATGGAACAGGTATAAAAAGTACTTGAGATATGAATGAGATATGAAAAAACAACATAAATCAGATATTTAAAAACCACAACTAGAAATAACAGCCACAAGGAGAAAAATTGAAGCAAAAGGCAAAACACCTTCAAAGATGCTCACTGACAACACGTCCAAGAGAGAAGAGACACAACTGCAAACACAGTAAAGCACATGGAAGAGAGAAATGATTGGGGTCAAGAAGAAAGAGAAATAAAGAGGTGAAAGAAACAAAGAGAAAGTTATAGATATAGAAGACAGGAAAAAGTGACAGAACTTGTGCATAGAAGGAGTCACTTAAAAAGTTCTGAATAGATTTAATTGTACAGATAATCCCAGAAAATAGTTTAATGTAATAGAATGCCTGATTTTGCATATGAAAAATATTTACTGGTCACCTGGGGAAAATTAACTCCAAAACATGTCAAGCAAATTTGTTTTACTTTATTAAAAAAAGTAATAATAATCCTGGGACTCTAGGGAGAAAAAGCCTCTTCAATATGGGAAATGAGACAAAGGGGAGAAATGCATAGAAAGTAAAATAAACGTATTGAATCAGCATATATAATAAGGATAAGTGAAAGTCTACCATTTGAAGCCAAAACCCAAATAGTATGAGTAAACAAGGAAAAGTAAACCAAAAGCTTTTTATAAAGGTATTACTATTATAATGTCTACTAAAACAAATATACCGACTTCATGAAATATCCAAATAAAGCAAAATAAAAGACAATGTAATAAAAACGTAGGTTATAGTATAATATATACAATAAAATAAAATGTAAAAAGATAGAAGTATGATAAAAATATTAGTTTTATTAATAAATACAAATGATATTTAGTCACCTATTAATAGAAAAACATTGTGTGTTCACAAATTAAAATACAATGTAAAACAAATGGATTCAAAAGAGCCAAAAAGTAAAAGATAGGCAAAGTAGACCAGATGAATGAAAATACAAAAAATAAATACTGCAAACTTGATAACTGACAAAATAGAGTTCAGTCCCCAAAGCATTAAACAAGAGAAAAAAGGGCATTTTATGAATGCTAAAGAACATCATTCACAATAACAATATAACAGTTTGAATATCTGTACATTGAATGTTAAATCAAATACCTTCATAAAATATAACAAGTAGGATATGCAAGGAGAAATTGATGACATCACACTAA
>NW_007741677.1:6975-11374 GCF_000696425.1 Galeopterus variegatus | reverse complement strand
AATACCTTCATAAAATATAACAAGTAGGATATGCAAGGAGAAATTGATGACATCACACTAAGTATAGGAGACTTAAAAATGTAAATCTTGGTTTGAGATGGTTCAAGCAGACAAAAAGTAAGAAAGAACACAGAGGACCTATACCATATAGTAAAAACGTAGACCTCATGAACATATAACAATTCCCTCTTCCTAATTCAACATTAATCTTCTATTTAAGCACATAAAACATTACCAAAATAGACTATAAATTAGATCACAAAGAAAGCTTTGGTGATTTTTTATAAAATGGAAATAATATAAACTACATTTTAATAAACAGAAATTAAAAACAAAAATTTAAAAAGCATTCCACCTCAAAAATATAAACCCTTCTACTTACCTCTTGGGTCACAAGGGGATTACATACCAAAATGTCAGAATTTCTTAAAAGAATAAATAGTGTTAGTAAACAATGATAATAGAATTACTACACATCAAAATTCATTAGATACAATTAAAGTGGTGAATGAAGATAACACAAAACCATGAATATCTACATCAATAAAGTTAAATTATAAAACTAATACTTATTTTTAACAACTAGAAAAATTTATATCAAAAAAAGCAAAAGAAAATTATAAAAATAAGAGAATAGGTAAATATTAGAGAACAGAAGAAAATGATGACAAATAATTCTTCAATACTAGTTTAACTAGTTTTTGAAATGGGGAAAAGAAAGAATGAACAATTATGTATACTAGAAATGAAACTGAAGAAATAAAAATTTCACAGGACTATTAGCATAACTCTATGCACAGAAATCTGAAAACCTACATAAAATGTATAACTTTGCAGGGAAATGTGATATATCAAAACTGTCCCCGGTAGATGTGGAATATTTAAAACAACTAATTATGAGAGGAAAATGAATAGAAAATGCTTTCAAATATCTGTTCACAAGAATCAACAGGCCTTGATTTATTTCACCACAGAATTCTTTCAAAGCTTCAGAAACAAGATAAGCCCAATACTCATTCTGGAAAATAAGACAAACACATAAACTAATAAATGAATATACTTACTTTCACATATATCTGATAAAGATTGTACCAAAACAACTTTTTACTAATCTCACTGTGACTATTGGTGCACTTATTATTGAATGAAATTCAACAGTGTATTAAAAAAATACATCATGGCCAAATGGGATTTATTTTATAAATATAAGGATGGTTCAATAAAGAAAATACTTGATCACCTGCATGTGTGATGAAGAGGCCTTCGACAACACTCAACACCTATTTGTTATTCGAAGGAAATTATTAAGCAAGTAATCAAGTGATAATTCCTTAAAATGATCCAACATTCCAAAAGCTGGTACCGTAATGGAGAAATACTAAAGGACTCCCTGTTAAAATGAGGAACAAGGTGAGTGTTAGTCAAGGTTCTCCAGAGAAACAGAACCAACAGGAGATAGATAGATAAGAGGTGATTTATTATGAAGTCTGAGAAGTGTCACAATAGGCTGTCTGCAAGCTAGAAACCCAGAAAAGCTGGTAGCATGGCTCAGTCAAAGTCCAAAAGCCTCAAAACAAGGGAAACTGATTATGTAATCAAGTCCCAGGTCAAGCTCCTAAGAACCTGGGGCTGCTGGTACAAGTTCTGGAGTCCAAAGGCCAAAGAACCCGGAGTTCTGATGTCCAAGGGCAGGAGAAGAAGGGAGTCCCAGCTCCAGGAAAGAGAGAGCAAATTTGCCTTTCCTCTGCCTTTTTGTTCTATCAGGGTCCCCTGGCCATTGGTTGGTGGCTATCTATACTAAGGATGGATCTTCCCCACACAGTTTGCAGACTCACAGCCAGTCTCCTCCAGAAACTCTCTCACACACATCCAGAAATAATGCTTTATCAGCTATCTAGGTATCTCTAATCCAGTCTAGTTGGCACCAAAAATTAACCATCATAGGAGAATGCTCCCTTTTGTGCTGTTTTTTAACATTGCCTTGAAAATATTAGTATTGCAGTCTGATTTTTAAAAATTAGATGCATTAAAATTGAGAAAGATGATTTAAAAAAATATCTCATTGAAGGTAATATAATTTTATGTGTGAAAAGCCCAAATTTAATGCTGAAATAAATACATACATCAAGAAAATTTAGCCATGTAGAAAGATATAAAATAACTATACAAAAAACTATTTGCATATAAAAACAATAGCTAGTAAAGAAATACAATAAAAGAGATGACCTCATCTCCAGTAACAAAAAAGCCTAACAAGAAATGCACATAACTTAAGTGTAAAAAAATTTAAAAACTTCCGAAAGTCACAAACTAGTCTTGAATGAATGGAAAGATCTTTGTTTTAGGATAAGAAAACTCAGCGTTATAAAAATGTCAATTCTCTCCAAGATGAAATATAAACTTTTCACAATACTAGTATAAATATCCACAAGTATTTTTGTTCTGAATCTAGCAACTTGATTGTAAAATTCATGTGGAAAAATAAATAATTAATAGCTGTTGGCAGAATTCTGCCAAAGACAGAGTAACAAAGGAAGTGTAGCTGCACCAAATGTAGTACATTCTATTCTATTCTTAAAACCATGTGATATTAGTGCATGAACAAATGAACAAATGCAAAAAAATAGAAAATCCAGTGCAGACTGTAATACACAGAAACATAGAGCATACGATTAAAGTGGCATTTCAAATCTGGGAAAAGATGAATTTTTAATAAATGGAATCTGCACAACCGAATGGCCATTTGGAAAAAGATCAATTGCATACATATTTCAGACTCTTCCTCCAGGATGCAACATTTCCCAGTCATTGATGGAGTGATAGAAGCAATGTTTCAGAAGGTTCCCATTTCCTGTGCATTGAAGTTGGATACCAGTTTTTGTACGTTTTCTGAATTTCAATGACTTAATTTTCAGGATTCAAGAAATAGAGAGAATAGAAAATAAATTAAAAGACTCCATGAGGGAATGGTCAGACTGATCCAATATGCTGACAAGGATGTGGTGAAAGGGGAACCCTACTACACTGTTGGTGAGGCTGTGGAAATTGGTGTGGCCACTGTGGAAAACATGGGGGTTCCTCAAACAAGCACAGGTAGATGCCATATGATCCAGCAATCCGGCTGCTTGGTATATCCCAATGGAATGGAGGTCATCATGTCAAAGAGATACCTGTACTCCCATGTTTATTGCAGCTCTATTTACAATAGCTAAGATGGAACCAACCTAATGTCCATCACTGGTTGGCTGGATAAGGAAAATACAGTATATATACACAGTGGAATGCTACTCTTCCATAAAAAGTGATGAAATACTGCCATTCCCCGCAACGTGGATGAACTTAGAGAAAATTATGTTAAGTGAAAAAAGCCAGGCACAGGAAGAGAAATACTGGGTGTCCTCACATACATATGGGAGCTTAAAAAGAGAGAGAGAGAGAGAGACAGAGAGAGAGAGGAGAATGAATGAAAGATGCAACAATCACAATAATGCTTTGAAATTTCAAAAGAAGAGAACAGTCTCCCTACCATTTTCCATAAAGCCTGCACCATTTTGCAGTCCTACCAACACGGTTTGAGAGTTCCTATTTTTCCACAACCTCTCTAGCACTTAACATTCTCAATCTTTTGGGTATTAGCCATCCTGACTGGAATTAGATGGTATCTCAAAGTGGTCTTGATTTGCATTTCCCAAATGCTGAGTGATGTTGAGCATTTTTTTATGTGTCTGTTGGCCATTCATATGTCTTCCTTTGAGAAATGCCTATTCAGCTCCTTTGCTCATTTTTAAATTGGGTTAATTTTTTTTGCTGTAAAGTTGTTTGATTTCCTTGTATATTCTGGATATTAATCCTTTGTCAGATGCATATTTTGCAAAATATTTTCTCCCACTCTGTTGGTTGTCTTTTCACTCTGTTGAACAATTGCAGATAGATCTACCATATGACCCAGCTATCCCTCTCCTGGGAATATACCCAGAGGAATGGAAATCATCAAGTTGAAGGTATACCTGTTTTCTAATGTTTATTGCAGCACTATTTGCAATATTCAAGTTTTGGAACCAGCCCAAATGTCCATCATCAGATGAGTGGATAAGGAAACTGTGGTATATTTACACAATTGGAATTCTACTCTGCTATAAAAAAGAATGAAATACTACCATTCGCAACAACATGGACAGACTTAGAGAAAATTATATTAAGTGAAACAAGTCACACACAGAAAGAGAAATACCACATATTCTCACTTATTTGTGGGAACTAAAAATAAATAAATAAACACACAAACAGATAAAGAGTGGGAGGGGGGAGAAGACCCAACAATCACAACAATTCCTTTAGCTTGTTAAGACAAGTGAACAGATATGATGGGGTGGGAGGGGAGGGGAGAGAAGGAGGGAAA
>NW_007741677.1:4138-6859 GCF_000696425.1 Galeopterus variegatus | reverse complement strand
TCCCTCTGCTGGGAATATACCCAGAGGAATGGAAATCATCAAGTTGAAGGTATACCTGTTTTCTAATGTTTATTGCAGCACTATTTGCAATACTCAAGTTTTGGAACCAGCCCAAATGTCCATCATCAGATGAGTGGATAAGGAAACTGTGGTATATTTACACAATTGGAATTCTACTCTGCTATAAAAAAGAATGAAATACTACCATTTGCAACAACATGGACAGACTTAGAGAAAATTATATTAAGTGAAACAAGTCACACACAGAAAGAGAAATACCACATATTCTCACTTATTTGTGGGAACTAAAAATAAATAAATAAATAAACACACAAACAGATAAAGAGTGGGAGGGGGGAGAAGACCCAACAATCACAACAATTCCTTTAGCTTGTTAAGACAAGTGAACAGATATGATGGGGTGGGAGGGGAGGGGAGAGAAGGAGGGAAATAGGAAAGGCAAAGGGTCACAAAAATCAACTACAATGTATACTGAGAAGTTAAAATAATAAAAGAAAGAAGACAACAGAACTGAGGTTACCAGAGGTAGGAAAGGGGAGGGGGGATGGGATAAGGAAGGAATTGATAAAGGGCCACTGTGAGGAAAATAGGAACAGGTTAGTCAGGCTCCCTCACTTCATATCAGGCAGGACATGATTCAGCACATTTTAGCACGTTCAGTGTAAACATGTTATATAAGAGAAGTGTAGCTGTGCATGTTTGCCCATGTACTCCTTGGCTCATTGCCACTAATGTGTGCTTTTTGATATAAAAGACAACAGCTCTGAACCACTACCTGGAAAATCTCACATATGAAGTAAAGCACATCCATTGTGCCTAAGGTTGCCAGGATCTTTCTCCAACTACCTGACTTGCAACTTGATCAGGATGCGGCAGAGGGATCTGTGATTCAGCCTGACAATTGGTGTAGCTGTCAGGATTCCAGGCAGCTTAGGGAGACATGATCCCCTCATGACGGGGAAGAAATGTGGCCACCCTTAACCCCAGCATGTGTTACCTGGGGACCATAATCCCATGGACTTGGGCTCCACTGGAAATGTGGAACCAAGTGAATAGGTCCCCTGAGAGCATAGAGAAAGCTCTCAAGGTATTGGGTTCCACAGTGAGAGATGAAGAGTATCAGAGAGTGACTGGCAGGATGGACTGGCTGCTGCTTACTGCACTGTGAGCCAATAATGATGAAGCATGATTTCAAGAGTTGAAACAAAAGGCAGACATGTTGGAGACTGAAGTACAGCAACTGGTCACCACCATTCCTGAAGCCGAGGATGATGATGAACCCAAGGGTGAGTTGGGGGAAACTGTACATCTCCTGGCATGAGCTGTTGTTCATCAGAAAATAAAATGTGAACAGCCCATGGGACCAGGTAGACAACTGGTAGGCAGCCCACAAGTAACCCAACATGTTAGCTCTGTCCCGTATACTCAAGCTGAGTTTATTGACTTTGGGAAACAGTTTTGGCAGAAACAGGACAAACCTTTAGCTGCTTGGCTCCTATGGTTGTGGGACCTAGGGGTGGATGGTATAATGTGCTCTGGTGAGGAGATGGAAAGGTTAGCCTCTCTCATCACGCTCCCATCCCCACAACAGCAGTTACAGAATAGCCTGGTAACCATTCCTTGATGGAATGGGTGAATGCTACTCTACAGACTATGTGGACAAATGCTGGAGAACTGACCAAAACTATGAGTAAATGCTGAGTTGGTTCAAATAATTTGGGGACTGGGGGTGCAACAGTCCATGTTTAATATGAATACCCATGGCCTGGACAATGAACGTTTTACAGACAGCATGAGAGATGGAGTATTACAAAATGTTCCATCAACATCCTTTGGGTCACTGATGGCCATATTGGCTCCATACGTTGGTCATTCCATACATGAAATAATGACCATGACGGCCAGTCTGTGTGAAGCAGAGAAGAGAAAACAAACAGAGGGGTTCTGAAAAGTTGTGAAGACCAAGCCCCCAAGAAATGCTAAGGACATTATCCCAAAGGGACTGAGGAAGACCAGCCATATGCAGATGTAGGTTGACTTGCTTATGACAGGGGTTGATAGGGAGAAAATCGACCAGCAAACAAATGCAGTTTTGTTTGCATTGTGGCAAGAAATGCACTCTGAACAGCTTAACACCAGGCTTCCAAATGAGGCAGAAAAGAAAATATGCCTATTGGATTTGAAAGATTTTATAGCTGCTTCCATGGAGGAAGATGGACTGTTCTCTTTTGGCTGGGGAGCAGGCTGACATGCTTCCCTTTTGGGGGCAGATGAGGACCAGAGAATTTACGTTGAACTGGCAATACATTGGTCTGAGAAAAATGTGCAGCATGTGTTAGTGTTAGTGGATTCTGGCAGAGAACATAGCCTGATACATGGCAACCCAGATAAGTTTCCAGGGGCCATCTTGAATGGCGATGTCTATGGAGGACGTACCACTAAAGTCGAAGCTGTGTCATTGCTGCTGGGCATAGGACGATTGCCCTCCCCCCGATGTATATATTGCATTTGTATCCCCAGTAGCTGAATACATATTGGGTATAGATTTACTTTATGAGTTACACCTGCAAATGACAGCTGGAAAATCCCAGCTGAGGATATGGACAGTAAAACATGTGTTGCAGGGACATGCTAAACATGACCCACAGGTATTACCCAAGCCAAGATGTGTAGTCAATATGAAGCAGTATTGCTTGCCGA
>NW_007741677.1:2294-3993 GCF_000696425.1 Galeopterus variegatus | reverse complement strand
GTATTACCCAAGCCAAGATGTGTAGTCAATATGAAGCAGTATTGCTTGCCGGGAGGACATGCAGTGATAGGTGCCACTATATTGGAGTTAGAAAAAGTTGGTATCATTTGTCCCACACATAGCCCATTTAGTGTCCTGGTACGGACAGTGAAAAAACTAGATGGTACCTGGAGAATGACTGTGGACTATTGAGAACTGAACAAAGAATTGCCTTCTTTGCATGAGGCTGTGCCTTTGGTTCATCACTTAATGGACCAGCTGACAACTCAGCTAGGAACTTAATGAAATGTACTAGATCTTGCAAATGCTTTTTTCTCTATCCTGATCTCGGCTGATAGCGAAGATCAATTTGCCTTCACCTGGGAAGGAAGACAATGCACTTTTCAATTGTTGCCTCAAGGCTATCTGGATAGCCCAACCATTTGTCATAATTTAGTGGCTGGAGACCTAGTCAAGTGGACTAGGCCCAGCATGGTTACAATGTTTCATTATATTGATAGTGTTTTACTCACCTCTCATTCTCTTGCAGATTTAACCTAGGCAGCTCCAGCACTGCTGGGCCATTTGGAACAATGTGGGTGGGCTGTGAACACAAGCAAAGTGCAAGGACCTGGGCTGTCAGTCAAATTCTTGGGAGTTGTTTGGTCAGGTAAGACATGATTCATCCTAGAAGCTATTACAAGCAAGATACAGGCATACCCTCAGCCCACAACAGTAGCTCAGCTACAGACATATTTGGGACTTTTGAGGTATTGGAGAGGTTTGTATCCCATATAGCCCAAATGGCCTGCCTACTGTATGCACTAACAAAGAAAGGATCCCCTTGGGATTGGACTGAGGAAGTAGAATGGGCTTACCATGCTACAAAGAGGGCAACACAGCAAGTGCAAGCTTTGCAAGTGGCTGACCCTACTAAGCCTTTTGAATTAGACGTACACATAACCCAAGAATGGTCAGGATGGAGTTTGTGGCAGAAACTAGACCGATTCTGAACACCTATATAATTCTGGCCTCAGCCTCCGAAGGCACTGAAATGCATTATTCTCTGATAGAAAAACAGTTAGCAGCTGTGTATTCTGCTCTGCTGGCTACTGAAGCCATCACAGGAACTGCTAAAGTTCTAGTAAGGATGACTTACCCCATACTAGGTTGGCTGCACATGTGGGCAATCACCCTCAAAACAGGTGTAGCTCAAACCTTCAATCTGTCCAAATGGGAAGCAAATATAGAACAAAGAAGCACTGTGTCAGTGAGTCTTCTATCTGATGAGTTATAAACTCTGTTAGGACCAGTGGAAGTAGTGGAGGAGACCTCGACACAACCCTCACCCTTGGAAGTAGAGGCCACACCATTTCGTGAGGGACAGGGACCTATCACAGAGCAAGCTTGGTATACAGATGGCTCCAGCATGGGCCCCTCAGCATCATGGACAGCTGTTGCTATCCAGCCCTTAACAGATATCATGTGGTATGAAAATGGCAGAGGGCAAAGCAGTCAATGGGCTGAACTGAGAGCAGTATGGATGGTGATAAAAAGTGAGCCTGGGGGCCGGCCTGGTGGTGCACTGCTACAGTGCGCCACTTGGGAGCGCGGCAGCGCTCCCGCCGAGGGTTCGGATCCCACATACAGACTGGTGGATCACTGGCTGAGCGAGGTGAGGGCACAACACCGAGGGTTGCGATCCCGTTGCCGGTCACGA
>NW_007741677.1:0-1727 GCF_000696425.1 Galeopterus variegatus | reverse complement strand
CTGACAGCTGGGCTGTGTACAAAGGTTTAACCCTTTGGATTTCTACTTGGAAGTATCAATGCTGGATGGTAGGTCACTGAACCCTATTGGGACAAGCCATGTGGCAAGAGTTAGGGAATTGGGGCATGAGAAAGAAGTAATTCTTTTCCATGTCACAGGACACATCCCCTTAGCCAGTCCAGGAAATGATGAAGCTGATGCCTTGGCTAAGGTAAAATGGCTGGAGAGAGCCCCAGCTGCTGTTGCAGCCCAGTGGTTACATCAAAGAATGCAGCATGCTGGCAGCAAAACCATGTGAATGGCAGCTCAAAGATGGGCCTTGCCTATAAAATGGGAAGGTGTAGTAAATGCCTGTCATGCTTGTCTGGTATGTGCTCAAGAGAGTCCACACCCATGATGGGTGCCACATACTGATGGGCAGATAACTCAAAGAAGGGTGCCCCTTACTCAATGGCAAGTGGATTTTGTGGGAAAGCCCCCCACATCAGAGAATTTCACATATATCATCGCAGCCATTGATACAGCTACAGGTCTTCTGTTTGTACGGCGCTGTATGGACTCAGACCAGGTAAGCACAATTAAGGTGTTGAATAGCCTTATGGCCATGTATAGTCAGCCCCTGTTCATAGAGAGTGATAATGGAACCCACTTTACTGGACATGAAGTACAGAGGTGGGCTGCCCAGTTGTTTTTTAAGTGGAAATTACATGTGCCATATCATCCCCAGGCAGTCGGAATGATTAAGTGATACAATGGACTTAATTGTATCCTTCTGAAAAAGGAACTGAGGCTATCTGCTCAACCCCCATCCCTGAAGGGGTGGACATGGTGGTTATGGCCAATAGTCGGAATCTTAAATGAGAGAACCCACAAGGGCAGACCCTCTCCAGGGGAGGCTGTGTTTCATAGGGCCGCAGCACCCATTCAATTACAAGTTACTACTTAGGATGATCTCCTGAAACCAGGATATGGTAGGAATGGAAATATCCTCTTACCAACTCCAACCTGTTTACAACAGGGAAAGACAGTNACTTGGGCTCCACTGGAAATGTGGAACCAAGTGAATAGGTCCCCTGAGAGCATAGAGAAAGTTCTCAAGGTATTGGGTTCCACAGTGAGAGATGAAGAGTATCAGAGAGTGACTGGTAGGATGGGCTGGCTGCTGCTTATTGCACTGCGAGCCAATAATGATGAAGCATGATTTCAAGAGTTGAAACAAAAGGCAGACATGTTGGAGACTGAAGTACAGCAACTGGTCACCACCATTCCTGAAGCCGAGGATGATGATGAACCCAAGGGTGAGTTGGGGGAAACTGTGCATCTCCTGGCATGAGCTGTTGTTCATCAGAAAATAAAATGTGAACAGCCCATGGGACCAGGTAAACAACTGGAAGGCAGCCCACAAGTAACCCAACATATTAGCTCTGTCCCCTATGCTCAAGCTGAGTTTATTGACTTTGGGAAACAGTTTTGGCAGAAACAGGACAAACCTTTAGCTGCTTGGCTCCTATGGTTGTGGGACCTAGGGGTGGATGGTATAATGTGCTCTGGTGAGGAGATGGAAAGGTTAGCCTCTCTCATCACGCTCCCATCCCCACAACAGCAGTTACAGAATAGCCTGGTAACCATTCCTTGATGGAATGCGCGAATGCTACTCTACAGACTGTGTGGACAAATGCTGGAGAACTGACCAAAACTATGAGTAAATGCTGAGTTGGTTCAAATAA
>NW_007741676.1:23647-24407 GCF_000696425.1 Galeopterus variegatus | reverse complement strand
TCAGCACTTGTTCTCAAAGAATCATGTATGGCGGTGGTGGTAAGGACTGAAACATTACAGGCCCCATAAAGTGTGTGAGAAAATTCTGAAAGTAGCTGGAAAAATGTTCCAATCACCCCTTTGACTTCCTACATTTTGCTATCGTGTATACACATTTTAAATTAAATATCTAATTCATCTCTAACTGTGACAGTTAGTATCACCCAAAATGGCTCCTATGTTGAAAAATATCATAGTTTACAGAGTAAAATAAGCTTATAAGGTGCCTTGAGAAGTATAATTTGTAACACTTATGGCTGCAACTGATTCCAATATGGCCTCCTCTCCCGTAGTGTTTCCGAGTTACGTGTGGTTCTGCCTGAGGCTGGAGAATAGAACTGACAGTTGTTTCATGTCTATTGTTCCCTTCAGATGAATCACTCTGTGACCCTTGTTGGGGATTCAGACACTTAAATAAACCACAATAGCAATAGTAATGAATAGTGGAAGTCTGTGTGGGTTGGGACAGAGGCCAATTCAGAGACTCCGGATCTTCTTTCTTGTCTGTGATGTGCAGGGCAGAGGACAGTTTGACTAACCCGGACCAACGTTAACATCATATGCATACCCTAATCATGGCTGAGGTTGGCTAGCCCTCTCCAATAGATGGAGGACCTTACAGGGCAAGGGCTGTGCATAAAGGAAATTATTTTCTCTGTGAGAAACATCAAATTTCCTCATCAATGTGTCAGGAAGCAGAGGTGTTATCAGGAAACTAGAT
>NW_007741676.1:0-22961 GCF_000696425.1 Galeopterus variegatus | reverse complement strand
ACTGAGGGTTGCGATCCGTTGCCGGACACGGAAAAAGACAAAAAAAAAAAAAAAAGAATTTCTTTCTTAGATCAAAAATGAAGAAAAGAAATTATTAGACCAAAGAGCTCCTTGTTTTTGTCACTACGACTCACACACATCCACACACATACACTAACACTCCTGAGGATGGCATTTCACAGTTGAAGAGCCTGTGGGTGTTTAGCTACTTGGTAGTTAGGAACATATTGATGAGCTTCTAAAGAGATGCCCCAGAAGGCCAAATGCTAACCCAGTCTTTTGTCCCTTGTCCCCACCTCTATACTCACAGACTATAATATTGTTTTATTTTATTCAATAGTTCTTTATTTATTGAGTCATTTATTCATTCAATAATGATTTCTTGAGCGTATCTATTATTTGCCAGACAGGCTTCTATTTGATGGGCATATAATTATACTGCTTTCAAGAAGGTATAGTAAGAATCTATACTGCTTTCAAGAATGTATAATTTTAAACTTAAAAATATGATACTAGTATAAGTTATGAAGTAGAAAATACTGACTTATGAGAAGTAGAGTGAAGTTAGTGCTATGGAATCTCTGAGAATAAGGAAGAAAGAACATCTTTGGGGTGGATGTGATATTAGAAGAAAGTATAGAAGGAGATACGTTGTCAGGTTCCCAAGAGGCAGGAGGATAGGCTGTATTTAGGGCACACTTCAAACAAATAGCACTCATATGAAAGCCGGGTCATTTAAAGGGGGAATAACAATAGAAGGGAATTAATCACAGATAAGCAGGTTGCAGTTGTTTGGTAGTGGTCTCGGTTTGGCAGGCTGAAAAATGTGGAGTGGACACTAGGAAATCAAACAATCGTAGATCAAATATATTGCATTTTAGGGAAAATTAACACAGGTTAATGCACAAAGAAGGTGTTTATTATGTGTGTGTTTTTTTTAAAAAACTTCTGATCCAGCTCATTTAGGGCAACATTGAGTGAGCATATTCCATAGGCTGTCACTACGGCCATCCCTTACTCTTCACATCCACCTGATTGATAAGGTCATCCTCAAACGCGCACTTCACACTGGAGAATCTATTACATGGCGCACATTAAGTACATTTACGTTCGTTTATTTGTCAATTTTTTCCCCAACAAGTTCTTATTGAGTACTTCTTGTGTGCTAAACATCATTCTGGGCTCTGGAGATTCAGTGGTAAAAAAGAAACAGAAGAGTCTCTTCCCTAAAGAAATACTTTCAGGTAAAAAAAAAAAAATAAACAAGTAAATTGATATAAATGCATTATAGTATAATTTCAGATAGTGAGTGTTAGAAAGAAAAAATATAGCAGGACAAAGGTGTATGAGGATTATTTTGAATAGGGGGGCTATGGAAGTCCTCTCCATGTGAGTAGGAATTGAGGAGGGCTCTGAATGAAATGAGGGAGCAAGCTGTGTGGAGATTTGAGGAGGAGAGGGTATTTCAATGTAGGCCATGATTTTAGGAGTTTGGAGTATAGTCTAAATGGGAAGGAAAGCTAGGGAGGATTTGTTGCTATTTTATGCCATAGGAAGACCACTCTGGCTGCTGTGTGGAGAGTGAACTGCAGCGGGATAAAAGTAGAAGGAGTTAGGAAATCCTTCTGGCAATCCTGTTGAGAGATAGCGGTGGTTCACAGTAAGGCTTAGCAGTGACAGATCTGAAATGTATTCAAGTTGCATTCAGGAAATTTCTAGAAACTTGAACCAATAAGACTTGCTCACATGTTAAAATATGAGACGTGCAAGAAAGAGAAATTCCTTTTTTGTTGCTGTTCTAAGGAACTAGGTAAATAGTAGAAGCATCTACTGAAATAGAGAAGCTAGAGGTGGAATCAACTAGAGGGTGAGGTGTGATTAGGAGGATTACTCTAGAAGAATTAAGTTCCAGGTAAGGAGGTAAAGAGACACCTGGAGCTCTAGGGAGAAGCTGGTGACAGAGACACACATCTGGGAGTAACCTGAAGCCTTGGGTAGGGATAGATTTCTCAGGGAGAGAGTCTAGTGGAAGAAAGGGGATCAAGGACTAAGCCT
This sequence comes from Galeopterus variegatus, assembly GCF_000696425.1. Lineage (NCBI taxonomy): Eukaryota > Metazoa > Chordata > Mammalia > Dermoptera > Cynocephalidae > Galeopterus > Galeopterus variegatus. The sequence continues at coordinate 20,906 of NW_007741676.1, read as the reverse complement.
GAGAAATGCCAATACTTTTAAAGGTCAATAAGAGGAGAAGCCAGAAAGGAAGGCAGAGAAAGAGTGACCAGTGAGATAAGACAACACCTGGGGTGGAGAAGCCCAGAAGCCAGACAGAGAAAGTGTTACCAGAAAGATCTGCTGTGACTAATGCTGCTAAAAGGCAAGGAAGATGAGAATTGGAAATTGAGCTTTAGGTTTTATAATCCAGATTTGGTTGGTGACCTTGACATTGTATTAGTCCACTTATGTCACTTATAACAAAATGCCTGAAACTGGGTGATTCAGAAAGAAAAACAAAAATTATTGCTTACAGTTTCTAAGGCTGGGAAGTCCAAAGTCCATCTGGTGGTGGTGACAGTGACCCAGGGGGTCTCACATTGTAAGATGGTGGAAGCAGAGAGAGCAGAGAGAGAGAAAGACAGACTCTCCTCTTCTTTTAAAGCCCTCAGAACCACACCCCTGACCACCATTTTTAATCCATTCACTACTGCATGAACCTACAATCCAATCACCTCTTCAAGGCTCCACCTTTCAATTACCATAATAGGATTTCCCCCTCTCTTTACAGTCACAGTGGGGCTAAGATTCTAATACATAGAACTTGGGGGACACAATTCAAGCTTCAGGGAGTTTTGGGGGACGTAATTCAATCCACTACAACAAGAGAATGATACTGACAGAGCGGCAGGAGATACACTGGAGTAGGTCAAAAACGACATTTGGGGTGAGAAGTGGAAATAGTGAGTATAATCCACTCTTCTGAGAGTTTCGCTATGAAGAGAGTAAGGTTTTCAGGTGCTAACTAGAGGCGTGGGTGCATTCTTTCAGGTGGACTGTATCACTGTGTGAGATATTGTGCTAGAGCACGCTACTGGGAATGACCATTAGCATGATAGCGTGTAAACCTGATGATGCATAGAGAGAGGGGATGGCTGCAGGAGCAAAGTCCTCAAGCGGTCTCAAGGACATGGGGTGCAATGTTCAAGTTGTGGATTTGGCTTTGGTGGAAGCAGAGAGGATGCAGTCATTGGAACAGGCAGGAATGCAGACTATGGGCACAGATGGAAGGTAGGCTGGTGGATTAGGTGGTGGGAAAATGAGTTCCTTCTCTTCTTATTCATTGTTTAAATGAAGGAGATACTGAAACATTCACTCTAGAGGGAGCCAAGGAAGGAAATAAGCACATGCAATGAAGTCAGGAAAAACGCTCACAAGCACGTCATCGCCCCATGTGAAACCCAGATACACAATTCCTGGAAAACAGTGGGAGCAGATGGGACCAGCCTGATGGGCATCCGCTAGCGAGCAAGATGGAGGGATACCAGGGGAACTCTTTTTAAGTAAAGGCTGACATTGAGCCTGAGGCTGATTCACCATCTGCCAATAGACTCTGCTGTGACAATCCAAAGGGCAATCTTTCCAGGTCTGTGCAAGGCAAGATGCTGTTCCCAGAAAGTGCGTATGTGTGTGCACTTGCACCCACGGGCCCCTGGGAAGGGACCAGGACAGAGACTTGAGAGATGTGTGTTCAGGTTCCACCTCTTTCCCAAACTTGTGTGTGATTTTGAACAAAACTCTAAAAGCTCTCTGAACTTTTTGATGCTTAGCTGTAAAAAAATTAAGGAAGGATGCTACAGCAAAGTCCTCCATGAAACCTACAACTGGGCCTTTTGTGTTCCTCAGTGAGGTCCCTGCTCCTCAGCCCACAGCCCAGGCTTCTACCTCCACCCTTGCCCATCATGGGGACGCTGCATTTTAGGAAACAGGGCTGCTGGGCTTGTAGAGGTTAGCCAAACCAAAGCACACAGAGGAAAAACCATTATTGTGAAAACCATGCTAAAACAAAAACAAAACACAAAACAAAACCGCCCAGTAGTAAAAACTGCAAGTTTCAGAGGAAGTTTCCTGACATTAGGACAGTGGTATGTCATATGCTCACGACAGTCACAGTGAGGGGTTCCTTCCCGCAGAAGACAGAAAGCTGTTCTGGGTGCTCTGAGGGACATGTATGAAATGTACTCCACCAGTTACTAGCCGTGGTGCACAGGAAGAACACGTAGGAAAAATGAGAAATGTGTGCAAAGAGCGTCTAGATTCTCTCTTCCAGAACCACCGCTATGTTGACACTTTTTAATCGACTCGTGTTATGCTGGTATTATATTCTTTCTCTATTGCAAATTGTCTCAGTTACCTAAGAAAGGGGAAAAAACAACATGCAGGAAACTGGCATTTGAAGGTCAACCCAGCCAGAAAATAACTCATCTTGTTTAAGATGTTGCCATGAACACAGCATTATTTCGTTCATGTTTTGTATTGAGACAGAATTAATCCTCTTCATTACAACAAAAATAGGTGCAATTTAAGAGGTCCACAAACTTTTGGGTATTTCTAGGTACTTAATAGCTGAAATGAAGAAAGGACAGATAAAAGAAAAAACATATACTTTTTAAGTTTCTCCAGTCAGTGTATTGAGTTTTTTTCTATGAGAAAATATATAGAATTTAATTTTCCTCAACTATTTAGGAGTTTTTCCTCTTGCATTTTATTTATTTCATTTCTTCACTCTGTGTCATAAATTTCTTCTGATCCCAAGTGAATTGTTGGAGAAGGATCAATAATTGTAAGCTTACAGCATTTTATTGATCTTCTTTTCTCTTTTTTAATTATTTGTCCAAAGGAAATAGGTTAAAACGGGGGGAGTCACGCTTTTTCTTTACTATCCTTTTTTTTCCTTTCTAAAGTGTAGTTCAAACAAAACTCTTCTGCCAAAGCACTTAGTGATGGTCCGAATCAAAGTCTCTTGTTTCCGTGTTGGTGAAAGCAGGCGTCTGGCTGTTGGGTCCGAAGCACAGGCTTTCATTACAGAGGAGACCCATGCTTTGTTAACTTCAGAACACTCTGAGAAAGAAGGGATTTCAACTTGGACTGTTTCCTATTTTCTCTACCATTTAATGTTCAAACATGCACTGGAACTTTGTGAAAGGTTAGGATGCAATTAGTGCCTTCTTAAGGAGGATTGTGTGATCTTCCTTGGAAATGTTTAAGAGAAGAAAGGATTACTGAAAGAATTTTGTGTAATAGACTTGGCATTTCTGAAGCTCCTTTTATACATGCAAAAGAAAGTACCAAAAATATTTCACTCTTTCTAACCATAACAAAATCCCTGTGAGGTAGGGACCGTCATGCCCATGTAACCAACATAATAGACATCTGTCCTCCTTTCCCCACTCGTGTCTCTACACCTTCAATCTCTGCTTTCACTTTAGAAGTGCTCACAACGTTTGCTTTAGAGATAGGCAGACTAGAACTACTGGCAGGAGCCCCCAGTGCCATGTTCTCCTGATGGAAAGCCCTGGGCAGCAGGCCTGACCTGCTGGTGGGCAGCTAACAATTTGTGCATGGATTCCTTCCACCGCATGCTGTGCTGGCTGCCTCAAGCAGATGTGGTCGTCTGCCATCACCAGACTCGCAGTCTCCAGCACTACAAATGCTCAGAGGCTCTCTCTCCACTCAGAGAGGTACTGGGGTGCTGGCTTCTTCCGTTTTGTAAGTTCAATATTTTCTAAAGAATTAAATGGCATCTTTAACGAGCTAAAACAAAGCACAGAAATAGAAGAAAATTTACACTTGAAGAATACAGGCTCAGAGGAGGCAAACCTCACTGGATATTAGCTTCAGAAGAGGTCTAGAAGCCAAACATAGGTATTCTGTGGTCGTTTGGGAGGGTCTTTCGTTGGCAGTGATCTAAGGGTTGGTGGGAGCCTCAGAACATGCTTCTTTGACCTGTCTCCATGCAGCCTCATCCGACCAACTGCAGTGTTGTCCTGATTTTCATCTCCAAAGATAGAAAGATACCTTGCTCAGAGTCCCTGGGACTTAGTGAAGTCCAGACCATGATACGTTAACCTTATTTTAATTCTTTTGCCCTGTTCTAGAGTGTCCTATGTCAGTTCTGCCTTTAGTCAAAGGACTAAGTCTTGACTAGTCACATTCTAGTTGAGGTTTCTCCAGGATTTATTTATTTATTTTATTTATTTTTTTTTCCTTTTTGTCTTTTTTACTGACCGGTAACGGGATTGCAACCCTCGGTGTTGCGCTGGCACCGCACTCAGCCAGTGAGTGGGAACTGGTCTCCACATGGGATCCGAACCCTCGGCGGGAGCGCCGTCGCACTCCCAAGTGGCGCACTCTCCAGTGCGCCACCGGGCCGGCCCTCTCCAGGATTTATTTTTGACTTGTTCTTAAAGATAGTTGTTTCTATTGGCAGAGCTGAGCTTTTCACCAATAGCTGTAAGTCAGTATCTAAAAGAAATTCTTTAGTGACTATTTAGTCCTTAGGTGGTGGGTGTAAGATGCACCTTATCTCTCAGTAGCGGTGTGGTATAGCAGTTGAAAACACACATTCTGTGGTGGACTCCTTGAGTTCAAATCTTAGTCCTCCTGCTTGAAAATAGAAGAGAAAAACCAACTGTCTCAATTTTCTTATCTGAAACACAGAGATGATAATGTAGCTCAGTGATTGGCCAACATTTTCTTGAAGGATCAGATAAGAAATATTTTAGTCTTTGCAGGCCAAGAAGTGAAATGGAGAGCGTATGTAGGTACTTATATAACCATTTAAAAATGTAAAAACTATTCCTAGCTCACAGACCATAATAAGACAGGCAGCTATCTGGTTTCATGGGCAATATCGTGTTGACCTCTGACATGGCTCATTTTATTTGATTGTTGTAAAAATTAAATGTAAATTAGTAGATGTAAAGTTATGAGATAATTCCCAACACATACTAAATATTCAGCAAGATTTTTTTTTCACCCCATTTTTTTTCTCTTGTGAAGAAAAAAAATCAATTTATAAAAACAAAAGGGAAAACATATCTAAGCTTTATCATGGATTTTTGGTAAATCCATTTCTTCTCTTTCTTTCAATAGCAATTAATTGCCTCACCTCCTCTTTTTAAAACAATTATAACAATCTTGATATATTATGTGTGTATTAGGCTACTCAAATCCACTCTTTACCTTAAAACATGTGTGGGGTCATTGAGAAGATCTTTTCTGACCCTTAAAACACCATTTCTGACATACTCAATGAACTTGATACAAACTCATTTAAATGCCTAGGGCTATATATACCCTGCCTGACCTTTGTCATGATCAATTAGTCATTATAAACAGAGAAATGACTGGTTTCCTGATTAGAGAGATGCCACATAGATAGAATAGATATATCAATAAAAGAACAAGGATGCATTGGCCCCTGAAATCTCATTTACTTGTGTAATCTTAAATATCTAGTTTTCATATCCCTCTGTGATTTGCCATTTAATGTTAAATTGGCAGTGGCCAATCCCCACATTTTTCTTCAAAACACAATCTTAACCAGGTATTTATGGTAGAAAAAATTGTGTCACACTGGACTGACCAATGAGTCATTGGCAGGGGTTATTACAAGCTGTAGATTGACCTTGCCTAAAAATGAGCAGGACTTACTAGAAACTTCTATGTGCTACCTCCTTGTCAGTCCCAGTTCGTGGCTGCAGGAATGACAGGTGGAGCGCTGAGTTTCCGTGACTTCTGCTGTTGTTTCAGCTCTGATTTCAACAAGCAACAACAGTGGGACTGACTTCAAGCAGAGATGTAATTTTATAGAGGAGGAAATTGAGGCTCAGAGATGTGAAGTGACTTAACTAAGGATGCTGTGAAGTGACTGAGCTGAGATTTAAACTCAGCTCTGTCTGACTATGAAACCCAAATCCTAAGCTTTTCCCTCTATGCTATCCAGTCTCCCTCTCAATACACTCCCTGGGGTCAAGTTCTAAGCCTCAGCTAATCTTTGTCATAAACCTTTCTCCTGCTCAGGGGTTGAGCTGAATGGTGACACAGCTTGTGTCATACAAGTCTGAAGTTGAATGGGCTGTGACTGAGGTTGGCCAGAGCTGTGAGTAGGATGGAAACATGGGCTGGGTCACAGGTGGTCAAAGGTCTAGCTGGATGAGATGAGGCTTCCAGATTTATATAAGACAGACATGAATTTAAATCTCAATTCAGTCTGAGCCTCAATTTCCCGGTCTATAAAAAGGCAACAGTAATATCTACCTCATAATTTTATCATACAAACTCGTAATAATTTATAAAAAGCACTTTACACAATCCCTGGCCCCCAGTAAGTGTTCAATAAATGGTAATTACTATTGTTAGCCCATCAGTTGCCTAAGTTCCACTGATGTTCTCATTACCGATGCTATATCCTCTGGAATGGGACTTGAATGAAAACTTGGATCTTCCATGTTTTGGAAGAATTTTCTTCAATAGATTCATCCTCTGGACTGCTCACTCTCTGGATATGACAACTGAAAATCTAGATTTCAGCAAGGTGTTCTTTTAGCCAAGTCATTATCTTCAGGCTGAAGAGCAGTTTGATAGAAAATGTTCCCAAAATCAGTCAGTTGAGAGAAAAAGAAAACTTTTTAACAAGAAACTTCATAACATGAAGACAAATTCTTAGGTAAGTCCACCACTTTGAATCTTTTTAAAACAGGTATAGCTCTTTAAAAAAGATCATCCCCTAATAGCCTCCTATCAGGTGTTCAGATGCTATATTATTTCTTCCTACATATGTCTGTCCTCATTTTTAGCATCTCTCTCTGGTTTCTGAGTTATCTCTAAAATTCTCTATATTTTAAAGGTGCTTTCATATTTATCATTATCAAATTTTATTTTTATTTTTAAGACAGCCAGAATAGAAACGCTTACTTTTTCCTTGACCCTGTATTAACACTCATACCAGTTATAATCAGAAATACAGGAGTCTATTTATTTAACAGTTATTTCTTAAGCATATATATATATATATATATGCCAGATATGGTTCCCGGAACTGGGGACATCTGGTCAACAGCACAAACACAGATCCCACCCTCTGACAACTTGCATTCCAGGGAAGCCTGTTATGAGTGCCTAGATCCAGCTTATGTTAACCTTTCTAGACAGCTAAGAGAGAGACATAGAAATGTCTCATATTTCCAGGGTTGACCCTGTGGCTCACTCAGGAGAGTGTGGCGCTGGGAGTGCAGCAGTGCTCCCGCCGTGGGTTCGGATCCTATATAGGGATGGCCCGTGCGCTCACTGGCTGAGCGTGGTGTGGACGACACCACACCAAGGGTTGTGATTCCCTTACCGGTCACAAAAAAAAAAAAAAAAAAAAAAAAAAAAAAGAAATGTCTCATATTTCCATTCAAAATTTTTTCTTTCCATACTAAAATTATAATGGCTTAAGGTACTTAAGAATTAGAATTAATTCATTTTTTTTGAATACTCAGCTGTGCACAAGCAGCTTGGGTAACACAACAATTATAAAATATAGACCTTCACTATAACTAATATACATTCTAATTGGGCAGAACAAACATAAACACAGAGGTAAACAATATCACATACAAATAATAATTTAAACAATGCTAAGAAAAGTTGTCATGGAGCTTGGACATTTTTGGAGGCTCATTACTCAGAGACTTTCTGTGAATTCGCAGAGTGAATAAGAAGCAGACAAGGCAATTTTTGTTTCATTTTCTTTTTCCTTCCTCTGTAAGAGCAGAAAAAATAATCTTAGAAAATAAAGACATCCTTCCTCTTTTCTTTGTAAAAAACCTGTGATGGCCTCTCTTCCAATCAGGAAGGGGTTTCCCTTGGCAACTGTATCACTTAACCTCCTTCCCAACACAGCTCTGTAAATAAAAGTTATTTTGAAGAGACCAACTAAAGATTACTCTTTAACAAATTGTCTGCTTTGTCTCACTCCAAATTAGATGTTGACACGGGCTCTTATTTAAAAGAAATATATTTATTTCCATTAGGAACATTTTGAGAAATAATTTGAATAATTTAAAAACATATTTACATAAGAATTAGTGATGCCCTTTAAAATGATAACTTGAAGCCCTCAAAGACTTCTGCTTTCATTTGTTAATCCTTTGGTTTAGATTCATCAAATATAACTTCATTCTGGCTTTAGATATAAATGAGGAGGAAAAATGATAAAACCAAGTAAAATAACATGACCTCATAAAGCATAGTTAAGTACATGTAATTAAAATGTATCTAAACAGTATGCAAAACAGCTTTGAAAGAGAAAAACAAAATACTTTCTCCAAATCCAGGTAACCTAACCCTTCTATGCAGGAGAGACTGACATTATCACAGGAATAGTCTTGAATCAGTTCTCTTTTATATTAAGAAAAATTAGTTGCAACGTATAGTGCTTTAATGATCTTTAGGATCACAGTGCATCTGATGAAATGACTTTGCTTGCAATTAAAATAAAGCTGAGACATCATGTCTCCCTGTGGCCAGGGCCTCCTTTCTTTTCAGAAGGTTCACTGTAGGGCAGATAAGGCCTCGGGTTTTCCCAAGTGACCCAAGTGACTGCATTTTCTTGTAAACCCACGCCAAGGCATTAACCAACTGACAATCGTAGTCCCTTACAATAGTGACTATTTTTTCTTTTTTCCTTTGTTTTTTTCTGAGGTGCAATGTCATTATTTAATCTACACCTTTCTCAACTGGTTGCAATGTCGGATTGCTTTTACTATTGCTCTCAAATGAAGAAAGAGAGGTGGTATTGGAACAAAAATTATTTAGGTTAATTAGCAGTTGTCACCACTTTTAGATGCTGTAACAGAGACTTCTGTGGAACTTTAAGGGCAGGAGGCCAAGGAATTGAGTCCCATTGCTTTTTTATTTGTAGGCAGTTAGGACAAGTCTGGAAAGCAGAGGGATGCAGGCCTCTTGCTGACATTTTACTATTCTTGAAAGAATTACCTTCAACTTTTCTGCCAAATCTACTTTACTATCTATCAATAGGTCCTAGCTGTGCTCCATGCTTCCAGTATTTCTCCCATGAGTTTCATCCTCTGCACATGAGACTTTATCATTTATTCATTCAATCAGCAAATATTATTGATCTATGTGTCAGATGCAGTGCAAAGAGCTAGGGGTATCATGGTAACCAAAGTAGATATATCTGATCCTCATAAACCTTGGATTTAATGAAAGTAAGAGATAGATATCAAATTGTATGTAAAATTATAACCGCGATCCATGCTTATAAAAGAGCTCAAAATGGTGCTTTAAAAGTGTTTTTGTTAATAGACAAATAAATCAATTGAACAGAGAAGAGAGCATAGAAATATCCCCATGTAAATGTAGTCAGCTGATCTTTAACAAAGGAGCAAAGGCAATTCAATGGAGAAAAGACAGTCCACTCAACAAATGGTGCTAGAATAACTGGACACCCACATGCAATAAATAAATAAGGAATAAAGAATCTAGACACAGACCTTATACCCTTCAAAAAAATTTAGCTCTGTGATGGTTAATTTCATGTCATCTTGACAGAGCTAAGGGATGCCCAGACAGCTAGTAAGACATTTTTTCTGAGTGTGTCTGTGAAGGTATTCCAGAAGAGATTAGTATTTGAATTGATAGTCTGAGTAAAGAAGGTCACCCTCACCATTCTCTAATCTTATGAGTGCCCAAATAAAACAAAAAAAGCAGAGGAAGGGTGAATTTGCTCTCCATCTCTCTCCCTCTGTTTGAGCTGGGATACCATTTTCTCCTGCTCTCAGACACTGGAATTTCTGGTTCCAAGTCCTTCAGACTTAGACTGGGACTTACATCATTGCCAGCCTTAGGCCTTTGGATGCTGACTAAATTACGCCACTGGCTTTCTTTGTTCTCCAGCTTGCAGACAGCAGATTGTGAGACTCCTAAGCTCCTGTAATGGTGTGAGCCAATTCCTATAATAAAGCTCCTCATATATCTATCTATATCTATATCTATATCTGTATCTATCATCTATCTAATCTTCCATCGGTTCTGTTTCTCTGCAGAAACCTGACTAATACAATCTCCAAATAGAACATAGATCTAAATATAAAATGCAAGACTATATAACTCCTAGAAGATAACATAGGAGAAAACTTAGGTGACTTCTGTTATGGCAGTGGCTTTTTAGATGCAACACCAAAGGTGTGATCCATAAAAGAAAAAAGTGATAAGCTAGACTTCATTAGAACTAAGAACTTATGCTCTTTTAAAACACTGCCAAGAGAATGAAAGGACAAGCCACAGACTGGGAGAAAATATTTGCAAAAGATATATCTTATAAAGCACTGGTATCAAAAATATACAAAAAACTCTTAAAATTCAGCAATTAGAAAATGAACAACCTAATTAAATAATGGGGAAAAGACCTGAGCAGACACCTCACCAAAGGAGATATATACTATACACATGGCAAATAAACAAACTAAAAGATGCTTAACAAGTTATCTTTGGAAAATTGCAAATTAAAACTACAATGAGGTACCAGTATAGACCTATTAGGATGGCCAAAATCCAAAACAGTAACAACAACAAATGCTGATTAAGATATGGAATGTTAGGAACTCTCATCTATTACTGGTGGGAATACAAAATGTTACAGCCAATTTGGAAGACAGTTTGGCAGTTTCTATAAAATTATACATACTCTTACCATATGATCCAGCAATTGCGGTCTCTGGTATGTACCCAAATAAGTCAAAAACTTATGTTCACACAAATACTTGCACTGGGATGTTTATAACAGCTTTATTAATAATTGCCAAACCTTGGAAGCAACCAAGATGTCTTTCAGTAGGTTAATAAATAAATAAACTGTGGAACATCTAGACTGTGGATAATTATTTAATGCTAAAAATAAATGATCAATCAGGCCATAAAAAGACATAGTGAAACTTAACTGCGTGTTATTAAGTGAAAGACTCCAATATAAGAAGACTGCATACTGTCTCAGTCCCACTTTGACATTTTAGGAAAGACATAACTATGGAGACAATAAAAAAGATTAGTTGTTGTCAGGGATGAGGGAGAAGGGAAGGTTGAACAGGTGGACAAAGAGGATATTTAGGGCAGTGAAACTATCCTGTATGATACTATGATGGTAGATATATGTCATTATACATTTGCCAAACCCATATATACAACAACAAGAGTAAATCTGAATGTAAACTCTGGACTTTGGGTGATAATGGTGTATCAATGTAGGTTTATCAATTCTGACAAATGTAACTTTCTGGTGCAGGATGTTGAAAGTGGGGGAGGCTGTGTGTGTAAGGAGGATGGGTAAGGAGTGTACGGGAAGTCTTTGCACTTCCTGCTCAATTTTTCTGTGAACTTAAAACTGATCTAAAAAATAAATTTTCTTGAAAAGGTGTTTTGTTATATAAGAAAAAGAAATGTACACTGTGGCATAGGCATTTATAATCAGGATAAACATTTCCAGAATGGTGGAGTAAGAATCTTGGAAAGTCTCTTTCATAAAGCAAAAACACTGGCAAATTTTATTAAACTCAACTTTTTCAGAACTCTGAAAATTAACTGAAGGCTTACAGCATCCTGAATAATGATTATTTAAGAAAAAAATTGTGACTATCAGTAAAAATAGAAAGCTTGTAGTGTTTTAACTTGCCTGGTTCTCATCCCCTCTCCCCAGCTCTGCAGTAGCATTGAATACTAACAGATTCCTAACCAGCAGCCTAGCACCCACCAGAAGGGTCAAGACATGTTTGGAGCTCTCCAAAAGTTCTGTCTTCTATGAATGGCCACAGTTTTACCTGTCTGAAAACTCTATGAAAAGTTCCATGCACAAGAACTGTCTTTATTTGACCCCATTCAGAGCTTACCCTGTGTGAACACCCCTGTCTTAGAGCATTTGTCAAGAAAAATCAGTGGCAATTGTTTAACATTGCAGTCACCTGAGGCTATAATAAAAGGTAGGAATAACAAAAGGATTACCAAAAATCTTAAAAGAAAAAACATGGGAATGAGGTGTTAATAGGAATCTTTGAAAAGCTCTGACATATTCCTGAAAGTCTAAAAATAAGATGTGTATACGATGGCCCCGTGGCTCACTCAGGAGAATGTGGCACTGGTAGCGCTGAGGCCATGGGTTCGGATCCTATATAGGGATGGCCAGTGCCCTCACTGGTTGAGCGGGGTGCAGGCAACACTTTGCTGAGGGTTGCAATCCCCTTACTGGTCAAAAAAAATAAATAAATAAGATGTGTATATGCAGAGATTACATTTGTCCAGAAAAGACCTGAGAAGGGCTTAATTTCTCATGTCTGAATGACATTGGGGCTCTTCACAGGCAGAAATTTAAGAGTAAGCTGGAATTGTAAAGTGCCTACTGAAGCATCAAAGGTGTTTTCTAACACACACAGAGCCCCTTGTCAAGGGCTGGAAGACTTATGGCTCAAGGGACTTAAGGAAATATCTGTCCAGTTATTAACAGAGCATCAAGCTAACCAAACAAAGTCTTCAGTGGTTGTATATGACAAAAAATAGAGACTTTATGAAATTAGTCCAGAAAAGTTACTAAACAAATATCAGAAATAGCAAACATCAACAAACTGAACCCTGGAAGAGAAGAAAATCTTACTCCCAGAGTTTTTATATATTATTTAAAATTTCCATTTTTTAACAAAAAATAAGATACATAAAGAAGCAGAACAGTATGGCCCATGCATAAAAAATGTCAATAGAAACTGTCCCTAAGGAAGCACAGGAATTAAACTTACTAGACAAAGACATTAAATCAGCCATTATAATATATCTAAAGAACTAAAGAGCACCATGTATAAAGAATTCAAGGAAAATATAAGAATGTTTCATCAAATGGAGAATACCAATAAAGAAAAAGAAACTATAAAAATGAACCAAATAGAAATTCTAGAGTTGTAAAGCACATTAGCACAAGTTAAAATGAGAGAGACTGGACGGCAGATATGAACAGGTGGAAGAAAGAACCAGAAGACTTAAAAATATGCCAATGGAGACTATCCAGTCTGAGGAACAGAAAGGAAAAAAGAATAAAGAAATATAAACAACATCTGAGACATATGGAACACTCTCATGTGTCCTAAAATGCCCACAATGGGAGTACCCAAAGGAGAAAAGTGACAGGAAGTAGAAGAAATAATATTTAAGGGAATAATGGCCAAAACATTTCAAATTGGTGAAAAATATTAATCTGGACATTCTAAAAGCTCAACAAACTCCACGTAGGAGATCCTGCTCCAAGTAGAAACTCCAAGTAAACTTAAAAGGTCCACACCTAGACACATCATAGTCAGACTGTTAAAAGCTAAAAATACAGAAATCATCTAGAAGGAAAGAAGAGAAAAGTGACTTATTATGTACGAGAGATTCTCAATAAGACTAACAGATGACTTCGAATCTGAAACCTTGGAGGCCAGAAGGCAGTAGAATGACATGGTCAAAAAAAAATTGTCAATAATTTTATATGGAAATTTCAAAAAGTTCATGCAAAAATAGAATTAAAATATAATATGAATTCTTTGATAAACTTTTTGAAATATGCTTGTATATCCAGTAAAACTATTCTTCAATAAATGAAAGAGTAATTAAGATATTTCCAGTTAAAGAAAAACTGAGAGTGTTCATTCTAATAGACATTTCCCAAAAGAATTACAAAGGGTATTCTTCAGGATAAAATAAAAGGAGAATAGACGGTTACTCAAATTACATGAAGAAATAAAGGGTATCAGTAAAGGTAAATACATTATGAAAGACAATAAAAATGTATATTTGTTATAACTCTTTATTAATATCTGATTTAAAAGACACTGTATACAGCAATGATTTAAAACTGCATTGATAGGTTTACAAAGTATAAAGACAATATGTATAAAAATAACAGCACAAAGAAGGGGTGGGTGAACCAAGCTATATTGGAGCAAAATTTTTGTATATTATTTAAATTAAGTTGATACTAATGAAACACAGAGTTGTTTGTTTGAAAAGATCAATGCAATTAACAAATATTTAGCTAAATTGACCACAAAAGTAGAAGGCTCAAATTACCAAAATGAGGAATGAGAGTGAGAGGAGACATTTCTACTGATATTACAGAAAAAATAGAGATTACAAGGAAATACCATCAACAATTAAATGCCAAGAAATTAGGTAATTCAGATATCCACAGGCAAAAGATACATGTATAAAGAGAAACACAGGGCCGACCCCGTGGTGCACTCAGGAGAGTGTGGCGCTGGGAACGCAGCGTCACTCCCGCCGCGGGTTCAGATCCTATATAGGGATGGCCAGTGTGCTCACTGGCTGAGTGCGGTGCAGGCGACGCCATGCCAAGGGTTGCGATCCCCTTACTGGTCATTAAAAAAAAAAAAAAGAGAAACACAAAAACTATTAAAAGTGACTCAATGAGAAATAGAAATCTGAATAAATCTACAAGGAAAAAGATTGAATCAGAAATCAAACTTCAAATAATAGTCCAAGTTCAGATGTCTTTACTAGTAAATTCTAAAATATTGATGTTAATTATTCTTTAACCCTTTAAAGTTTTATATAAAATATATTTAAAAGATTAAAAATTGTATAACAAATCCTAAAGACTCCACAAAATTTATTAGAAATAATAAACAAGTTCAACAAGGTTGAAGGAAATACGACCAAGATACAAAACCAATCGTATTTCTATACACTATCAGTGAACGATTTGAAAATGGAAAGTAAGTAAAAGTTCATTTATAATATCAGCAAAAAGAATTAAATACTTAGGAAAAAATGTAACAAAAGGAGTACAAAACTCATACTCTGAAAACTATAAAATATTGTTGAAATAAATTAAAGAACACCTAATAAATGAAAGTTATCTGTATTCATGGATTGGACAACTTAATATTATTAAGATTAACTATTCTCCAAATTGATTTACCAATTCAACACAATCCTCAACAAAATTCTGCTGCATTTTTGCAAAAGGTGACAAACTGATTCCAAAATTAGCATGAAAATGCAAGGGATCTATTATAGCCGAAACAATTTGAAAAAGAAGAACAAAGTTAGAGACTTAGATGTCCTTATTTCAAAAGTTACTACAAAGCTGAAGTAATCAAAACATTATAGTACTGGCACAAGAATGAACATATATCAATGGAATACAATTAACAGAAATAAACTCTCACGTTTATGGTCAATTAATTTTTGACAATTGTTCCAATACTATTCAGTAGGGAATAAATAGTCTTTTCAACAAATAGTGCTGTGACAACTGGATATCTACAGGCAAAAGAACAAACTTGGACCCCCTAACCTCATGCTGTGTACAAAAATGAACTTAAAATGTATCATAGGGATAAACGTAAGAGCTAAAGCTATACAAATTTTTAGAAGAAAACATAAAAGTAAATCTTGTGACCAATAGATCAGGCATTTTTAGATGTCACACCAAAAATATGTGACTAAATAAAAAAATAAATCGAATTTCGTCAAAATTAAAAATTTTTGTGCTTCAATATAAGAAATATCAATATAAAGAAAATGAAAAGACAATGCATAGAATGGAAGGAAATTTTTGCAAAGAATATATCTGATAAAAAATTATATCAAGAATATATATAATAAACATTTTTAGAACTCTACAACAAATAAACTACTAAATTAAAAAGTGAATAAAGGCTCTAAATAGACATTTCTCCAAAGAACATATACAAATGGCTAATAAGCAAATGAAAAACTGTTCATTGTCATCAGTGATTAGGAGAATGAAACTCAAAAGCACAATGACATGCCACCTGACATCAACCAGGACTGCAGAAATTAAACAGCAAAACAAAACAAAACATGACAAAAAACAAACAAAAATAGGCAACTACAAGTGTTTGAGTGAACATGGAGAAATTAGAACCTCCATACATAGCTGGCAGGATTGTAAAGCAATGTTCACTTTGGGAAACATTTTGTCATTTTTTCAAAAGGTTAAACATAGAGTGACCATATGACACAGCAATTCCACTCCCAAGTTTATACCTAAGAGAAATGAAAACATATGTCCATCAAGAACTTGTCCATAAATATTCATAATGCATTTACATAGTATTGGAAAAATGAAAAAAAACCCAAATATCTATCAATTTTTGAATGGATAAATTGTGGTTTGTCAATACAATGGAATATTATTTGGCCATAAAAAGAAACGAGATACTGATCCAAGCTATAACATGGATGAACCTTGAAAACATCATGCTACGTGAAAGAAGCCAGTCAGAAGAGGCCACATGTTGTATGACACCATTTATCTGAACTGTTCAGAATGGGCAAATCCATAGAGACAAAACAGAGCTGAGGGGAGAGGGCAATGGGGAGTGACTGCTAATGGGTAAGGCATTTCTTTGGGGATTAATGAAAATGTCCTAAAACTGGGAAGTGGTGATAGTTGCACAAGTCTGTGTTCAGTAGTCCCTCCTTATCCACAGGTGATACTTTCCAAGTCCCCCAGTGAATGCTTGAAACTTTGGATACGAACGAATCCTGTATATACTATGTTTTTTCCTGTACCTACATACCTATGATAAAGTTTAATTTGTTAGTTAGGCACAGTAGGAGATTAACGTACTGTAGGTTAATCTCCCACAGTAGGAGATTATATATAATAATAATAATTAATAATAAAAGAAAAATTATATCAATATATTATAATAAAGTTATGTGACTGTGGTCTCTCTCTTTCAAAATACTGTACTACTTTCAGACTGAAATTGCAGAAAGTGAAACTACAGACAAGGGGGCGCTACTGCATTTACTAAATATAGAGTTGTACATTTTAGGGGCCGGCCCAGTGGTGCACTGCTACAGTGCGCCACTTGGGAGCATGGCGGCGCTCCGCTGAGGGCTCGGATCCCACATACGGACCGGTTCCCGCTCACTGGCTGAGCGAGGTGCGGGCGCAACACCGGGGTTTGCGATCTCATTGCCGGTCCCGGTCCGGTATGGGCGCGACACTGAGGGTTGCAATCCGTTGCCGGACACGATACAAAAAGACAAAAAAATAAAGAGTTGTACATTTTAGAAAGATGCAGTTTAAAGACTGTTAATTATATCTCAATAAAGCTGTTATATATATATTTTAAAGTGTGTATCATCAAGCAATTTGAGGTGAGTGACTATCTTGATTTACCTGGAACTGAGGTCTTTCTAGGACTTGGAATTTCCTGAGCTAAAACTGAGAAGATCCCAGGCAGATGGGGATGCACTGGTCACTCTGACCCAAGGAAAAAAATGTTTGAATTTAGATTTGGAGGACAGGAAGGAAATGAGTACATCAAGTGGGGAGAGAACTGCATTTACCAAAGCCTTGTGGTAAGAGGCAGGAATAGTTTAAGGGACTGAAAGAAGAAATATGGCTGGGAGGCGGGGTGAGTCTGTTCTGAGGAGGCAGTGTTCAGTCGTGAACGTTCCTGTAGGGAATAGTAAAGTTCCTGGGTGTTTAGAGATCAGGCTCCTCAAACAGAACACAGTCTCCATAAGAACATGGATAGGGTCTTATTGCCCCAGTCTTCCTCAGTGTCTGGGACGCTGCCTGGCACTAAGGAGGACACAATCTATGCCTGGCCACTATGTAATAAGTCTGGTATCTTGGCTTCTGGCCTGTAGTTTAATGACATGCAAAGAAATGATCTGCTATTTCCAGCCTCCCCTCTCCTCTTTCTATTTTTTTTTTTTTCCTCCTTTGCCGGTTACCTGTGAGCAGAAAAGAGGAGGGTAAACTACACAGAGCTGAGAGGAGCCCAGACAGGTGCTACTCAAAAGCGAGGACACCAGAGGGATGACTGTGCTCTCAAAGGAGGAAAGTGGCAACCAGAGCTAAACGTCTTTGGCTTTTAAATAATTTATGCCTGAAACTGGCAGCAGCTTATCTGTCCCCACACCTCCCTTACATTGGCGTCGCTAACCTCTCCTGCCTCTTTCTACCTGTCATTATGGCAGCACCTTGTGCTGTTGGAGGCCAGAGCAGCTCCTTGGTGGCAAGTTGTGAGGATCCATATGTCAGTGGAAACCTAAAACGGAGAGGAAGAAACAAATGGAAAGACAGAGAGGAAAAGAGGTAGGAAAATGCAGTGAGATTAGAGGAAAGAGGGAGAAAAGGAGAGACTGAAATAAACTCTAGGAAGTGCACAGCACAAGGTGGGCGATGCCAATGGAAGTAACTCATGTGCAGGGAAAAGCTGCCAAAACACCCAGGAAGGATGAGATGCACGCAGAGAGTAACTCTATCCTTCCAGTCAGAAGAGTGGCTCAAATCTTTGCCCCTGCTGGGAACCAAATGCAGGCAGTCCAGTCGCTAAAATGCTGTTCATGAATTCACCAGGATCTCTTGGAAAGTGTTGAGGAGCCCTGTATCAGAGCAGCCACGTGGAAATCACACTGTCCCCCCTCAAAACAGCACATTCAGTGCCGCTTTCTTCTTCTCTGACCAATTATCCCATTTGCACTCAAAAGGGAAGTTGTACATATTAGGAAATATTTATTTAGAATGCTATTTACCACATTGTACCAAGGTGACAAGGCTAGGTAATAAGTAGGGGACACTTTATCCAGAAAAAGAAAAAAGAAAATTTAACGGTAGCATCAAAGGCAGCATTTCTATTTCAAAACACAAGAAAATAACCTTATAATGAGGAGTCAGAGAGATAACTAAAGATGCTGCTGCTACTATAGATCCATCTTCAAACCCTATTGTTCTGGTTGAAAGGGAGAGTACAGGAGATGGAAGGAGTCTGTAAATTAGAAGAAAGAGAAGTATAAATAACTTATGCTCCCTTAAAGGCACAGAGGCAAGAGAAATTCATATTTTAAGAAGGGATCTTTCTGCTGTTATTAAAACTTAAAGAATTTTGCAAAGCAGCTCAATTACTTTGTACCACTTCTTCTGTGAGCTTACTTTCTCCATTTTAATTTGTAGCATGAGACCAGAAAAAGGGAAGGGTCACTTTTCCTTTGATTTTTGTTACTAGACTAACCAAGTTGCTTTTATGTGTTTTCTACCCTCGTGCATGTGCATCTACGTCCACACATTCTCTTTAGGGGAAAATCAAATTCTCCTAATTTTCTTTTTATTGCAAAATCTAAACAAAATGTACACTAACTCTTTTTTTTTACTTTTGGTTATGAATATTTATGGGGTACAAAGCAAATTGTCACCACTCGTGCCTAAGATGTAATGGCCAGATCCATACTGGCAGCATGCCCATTACCACAAATTGTGATTATATCCCATGTCCCCCACCCAATTATCCCCCCAATGACCCCAGCCTCCTTCCCCATCCCACTTTCCCCACTCCACTTTGTATCCCTAGGTATGTTCTCTTACTCTGCAAGTCCAATGCACCACTGTGGTCTGTCTTTTCTTCCTTCTTTTTCTCTTAGCTCCCACTTATGAGTGAGTACTTACGGTATTTATCCCTCTGTGCTTTGCTTATTTCACTCAACATAAATTTCTCCAAGCTCATCCATGTTGTTGCAAATAAGAGAATTACATTCTTTTCAATGGAAGAGTAGTATTCCATGGTGTATATAGACCACAGTCTCCTTATCTAATCAGCCATCGATGGACATTTAGGTTGGTTCTATATGCTGGCTAATGTAAACAGAGCTGCAATGAACATGGGAGTGCAGGTATCCCTTTGACATGATGATTTCCATTCCTTTGGGTATATACCCAGAGGTGGGATTGCTGGATCATATGGAAGAACTATCTGTAGAGAAACATCCATACTGTTTTCCGTAGTGGTTGTACTAATTTACAGTCCCACCAATAGTAAAGGAGCATTCCCTTCTCTCCACAACCTCATCAACATTTGTTATTCTCTCCCTTTTTGATAATAGTCAGTCTAACTGGGGTGAGATGATATCTCAGTGTGTTTTTAATTTGCATTTGCCTGATGACTAGTGATGTTGAGCATTTTTTCATGTACCTGTTGGCCATTTTTATGTCTTCCTTTGAAGAACGTCTTTTTAGTTCTTTTGCCTGTTTTTTAATTGGGTTATTTGGTTTTTACTGTGTAATTTCTTGAGATCCTTGTGTATTATGGATACTAATCCCTTGTCAGATGCATAGTTAGCAAAAATTTTCTCCCATTCTGTAGGTTATCATTTCACTCTGTTGATTGTTTCCTTTGCTGTGCAGAAGCTTTTTAGTCTGATATAGTACCATTTGTTCATTTTTTCTTTTGTTGCTTGTGCTTTTGGGCTCATGTTCACAAAGTCTGTACCCAGACTTCATTCCTGAAGTGTTTCACCTATATTTTCCCTTAGTAATTTTACAGTTTCAGGTCTTATACTTAAGTCTTTAATCCATTTTGAGTCGATTTTAGTATATGGTGAGAAGTGCATGTCTACTTTAATTCTTTTGCATATGGATATCCAATTTTCCCAGCACCATTCATTAAAGAGGCAGTCTTTTTCCCAATGTAGGTTTTTGCTCCCTTTGTCCAATATCAATAGCTGTAAGCCTGAGGGGTGATTTCTGGGTTCCCTATTCTGCTCCACTGGTCTGTGTCTATTTTTATGCCAGTACCATGCTGTTTTTTTTTTTTCCCCCTTTTGTCTTTTTTACTGATCAGTAACGGGATCACAACCCTCGGTATCACGCCCGTACCGGGGACCAGCAACGGGATCACAACCCTCGGTGTTGTGCCCACACCGCGCTCAGCCAGTGAGTGGGAACCGATCTCCACATGGGATCCGAACCCTCGGTGAGAGCGCCACTGCGCTCCCAAGCGGCGCACTCTCCAGGGTGCCACCGGGCCGGCCCAGTACCAGGCTGTTTTGATTACTATAATTTTGTAGTATAATTTGAAGTCAGGTAGTGTTATGCCTCTGGCTTTATTTTTTTTCCTTCCTTTGGGTATTTGGGGTCTTTTCTTGTTCCATATGAATGTTGAGATTGTTTTTTCCATTACTGTGAAGAATGTCATTGGTGATTTTTTTTTTCCTTTTTGTCTTTTTTACTGACCGGTAACGGGATCGCAACCCTTGGT
>NW_007741675.1:7733-24663 GCF_000696425.1 Galeopterus variegatus | reverse complement strand
AGATTGTCAAGGAGGAGCGGTCTCACAAGAAGGGGTGTGGGGCTTCAGGCCCCCAACAGCCCATGTCACCATTTTCTTCCTTTTAAGGCTCATTGACACAGAGGGACTTACTACTGTCATGTTGCTATTTATTTTCTACATGACTTATAGCTTTTTCTGTCCTTTATTTTTGGCACAAGTGTCTTCATTTGTGTTTGGCTGATTTTTCATGTGAGTTTTGGAGCCTCCGGTGACATGTAATCATTTTGCAAAAGGCACATTATAAAGGGACTTTTTCCTCTGCTAAAGGGTCTGAAGAGAGTTAAAACAGAAAGGTCTCAACACGGTCCTCCCTGTTTCTGGAGAGAAACGGTTTTTCCAAGACTGGGGAGGTCTCTACGGGTGTCTGTGAGCCTGAAGACGTGGGTTTGCTTTCCCAAAGGGCTCATGGATGGTGTCATCGGTAGAGACAGACATATTCCATGTTTCTTCTTTGTAAACACACTTTTAAATTATAGACATTTGGAGATGTCACAGAGAAGGTGGTGTTGAGATTGGCCTTCAGAGAAAGCCCAAGAGAAGGCAGGTGGGGAAGGGGCGTGGCCGGGCAGGTGGAGGTGTCAGAGGCCAAGTGTGCTGGGGAGGGGAGAACACAGTGGAGGAAGGTTGTCCTGGTCCCTGTAGGAGTGTCCTGGGGCTGCCACCACAAAGGACCACATGCTGGGGGGCCTAGAAACATGGGAATTTGCCTCCATCTTCACGTGGCTTCTCCTCTGTGTCTGTGTCTCCTCTTCTGTCTCTTATAAGGATACCTGTCATTGGATTTAGGGTCACCCTCAGACAGAATCATCTTGAGATCCTTCCCTTAATTATGTCTGCAAAGACCCTTATTCCCAACAAGTTCCCATTCCGAAGTTCTAGGTGGGCATATCTTTTTTTGGAGGGGCACTAGTTATTCAGCCCAGGACAGTCCCCATGCTGAGAGTCTCAAATGCAAACCAAGGAGTGTGGAAGTCGTTCTGTGGGGAAGGCCATTGGGAAGGTTGTAAGCAGGCAAGAATCATCCAGGCTCTGGTCACTGTCCCTGCTCCGTGGACTTTCACACTCGCCAACTCCACCTGCTCACTCCTACCCCGCTTCCTCCCCGCCCCTCTCCCCAGTCACTGACACCCTCCCTGTGGCTGTTTAGTCTTCCCTCATGGTGCTTGGGTCATCGCAGCTCCTGACCCTCTTGGAGATTCCCCTCTGGACCCCATGATCCTCCCTCCTGCCAAGCCCCTCCATCCCCATTACCCTACACATATACACACTTATTTTCATACATACATATGTATAAAATGCATGCCACACATTTTTCTAGATGATGTGATAAGAGAAGAGACCACCTGCATGTTGATAATGCAAAATCAAACACAAAAACAAATACTTAAAACAGTTAGATATTAAATAATTCAAAGATAAAAGAGGGCTATAGACAGGAATTCAGAGACTTGCCCAGGGTGCTACTTTAGAGGTATGGTCAGAGATGGACTCTAAAGAGATGCCAATTAGGCTGAGGGAAAAATGATAAAAAAAAAAAAAGAAGCTACAGGTGAAACAGTTTATGTACCGAATCAATTCACTTGTATGGTTTTTAGTGTTGGTGCATTACATGAATTCACGGCTACTTGGGATAACTGAGCAGCAGCTGCTCAAGGATGTCAACATGATGGTAGTGATATCTGGGAAGAACAAGCCAATGGATTCTAAGCCTATTAACTTTATTGCCTTCAAGCTTGGCTGCTTACTGTAATGACTTATAGGAATGGTCACTTTGTGAAAAAGGGACTCAGCCTTATGGCTATAACATAACTCCAGGCAAGTGAGATACATATGGAGTGGTATTTCTTTGACCTGATAGGCCATTACTTTCCCAGGGCTGGAAATGTACACGAGCAAATGTTTGACGGTGGTGATAGTCTAGCATGTGCGGTGGGACTTAAACACAGTGGAAGTGATGCTCAGAATACCCAGCCAATGACTTCCTACAGGCACCTTCACTGCAATCAACCAGGAGACTATATAGCAGAGCACTACTGGAAAGGTCATCAAATGCCTGAGAAGAAAGGCATTCCCAAGGGCTTAAGAAAACTGGCATGCACTCAGGCTATAAGGAAAATGTAAAGCATCATTACACTGAAATGATACACTATTTTCAGAACTGGTGAGGTACATTACCTCCAGTGAGTTGTGGTGACTGTCTCAGCAAAGGGCAAGTGACTATGGCAATAACAATTCCAATGCACTGTACTGCCAGCTACTTCACTGCCATCAAGTGGGGTGGCAAAAAGGAAGAGTGACAGTGGAAGGCATCATGCATTTTGAGCAGAAAATTTTAGCAACATGGTCTTGGCAATCCTTTGGACTTCAGAGAAATACATGAGTCTTCATTACATTGAACTGATACACTGCCTATTCTTCCCAGGTCTGTGCACAAACTGTACACAAACTCAGCACCGATTTTAACACTATTCGGCAGGTACACTAGGACCTAAACATAGAAAGTGATGTTTATAAAAATCAATGTAATGGATTATAAACTGGCATTGTCATTACCATCAAGCCAAGCTGCATGCAGCAGGGGATTTAATAGGATAGATTTAGAACATTTGAACAGAAAGCATTCAGATCCGTTGGTAAAACAGTTTCTCTGACCTGTGAGAAACATCAGAAATAGCACTACAAAGATATGATTTACTGTCCAGTCTTCCCCGTGCTGGTGAAGTAAATTCAGTGGGTGTAACAAGTCTGATGTCAGACATCTGAACAGAAGGGTGTTGGATTCATGGACGTATCATTTTTTAGATGAAATGTGAGAAAAAAACACAAATAGCACCACACTGACTGGATAGATTGCCCTTTTTCCCCATAGCTGCAGAAGTACATGTCTAGCAGGTGCTGGAAAAGGTGAACACAGGCCAATAATGGTTGGTAAAAACAGTCCAATGGAGTATAAAACAGGCACATTCATTGCCATTTCGTTGAGCTGTATCCAGCAAGGCATTATGGAAGAAGTCATCGAGCATTTTGATCAAAAGGGACACTGATTCATATCCATGACATAGCTTTAACTCTGCAAGGAACACTTGAAGCAGCAGTATGACAATCTACTGGATCAGCTGTTTTCTCTACTACTGGTGGACTAAATTGACATATGGTTGGCTGGGGTCATTGTCCAACAGTTGCTGAAGAATATGCAAAAAGGTAAATTGACGCTTTACAAGACTAATTCACAGACTTCCCATAAGCAATGAAAAAAATGATCTCAGAAATACTTGTGGTATTTGTCCAACAGGTATGTAATGAGGTAAACACGTGAAGTGATGTTTTGAACAGAAATTCAGTGCATTCTAAGACAGGTACCAACACTTCTTTCAAGATTGTAAGCTTGGTAGAGTAACTCAGGAAAGAGAATGCAAGGTGAGTTCAGAGGACGAGATGGAGACTTGCTTCCATGAAATTCCAAAAGAAATAGGGCACCTCTAAAGCAGAAATACTGATCAGAAAGATGAACCATTTTTGTACATGAGATAAAGTACACTAAAAAAAACCATCATTTCTGGTGACTATCCAACAAAGCCTGTAGAAAATGACAAACAGAGGGAGGGATGCTTGGAGACCCTAATTCAGTAGACTCTCAGCAGTGCAATGTCATCCAGCAAAACAGCAGGCAATGGGGATAGGAGCAAGAGGTCAGGAAAAAACTAAATGTGAAGAGAACGAGCCTCATGAGCAAAACACACCTTACCCACTAGTGAAACACATGAAATAAAAGAAATGCATTGAAAAGAGAAAACCAGATACTTCAAAACCAGAAATCCATTGTAAAAAGTGATATGAGGGGCTGGCCCGGTGGTGCACTGGATAAGTGCGCCGCTTGGGAAGCGCGGCGGTGCTCCCGCCCGAGGGTTCGGATCCCGCATACAGACTGGTTCCCGCTCACTGGCTGAGCGAGGCGCGGGGGCAACGCCGAGGGTTGCGATCCCGTTGCCGGTCCCCGGTCCGGTGCGGGGGTAGCACTGAGGGTTGCGATCTGTTGCCGGACACGGAAAAAGACAAAAAGACAAAAAAAAAAAAAAGTGATATGAGGTGCAACAGCCCTTCAGAAAATCAAGGCTGGGAATGCAGGGAGTGATTCTTGGGAAGAACCAATACACTGCATTCTACCACGTGCTCTACACATTCCTCTACAGGACAGCACCCAACTAACCTCCTCCTCATATCTTACACCACACGCCCAGCAATGATAAGCAAACTGTCCGAGCTGGAGTAACCGAAAGACAAGACGCTCGGCACTGAAACCAATCACACCCTACAGTCAAAGATAGGCACATAAGGGCCAGCAAGGCTGTGTCACCCATAGGAGGCCAAATTCACAGCCCAAGATACTTGCTCCAAAAATGCAACACCTAAAAAAGGGACTGGAAGGGGAGTCAAAGAAAGGACAATAACTTGGAGAACTCGATGTCTGAAATGCCAATGCTGGTCCCATGCTTCTCACCAATCCGAGAGGTACGGACTCGGCCCCCTTCTGTACTGTAAGACACCATCACACAGCAAAGTAAGAACATGCCCCGAGTTGGGAACACAGGACAAGTAATTCTCAGGGAGCCCCACACAAAGGCTTGGGTTCAGACACCCACAATTGTAATACAGTGGAGATAAACACTGGGATTGAACACGAGTGCAGCTGAAGCAATTTGAGGGGAAGGCAAGCAAGCCCCACCAGCACTATGGATTCTATTTCTCCCCCCACCATGAGAAAATGAGGTGTCAAGGAAGGATGCATGCATTCATCTCATGGGGAAGACAATCTTGACTACCGTGGCAAGAGGGGTGACCGTGGGGACAAAATAACTCCAGACAAAATATCTCCACAGTAACTTCATTTCCTTGGAGGAAAATGTCACACAATGGGAACATACACGAGCATTCCTGAAGCAGCACAGAACAGAAGACAGACTCAAGGGGAGAATGTCTTTGAGACAGGTATGGGAGCCAGGGGAACAGGTCAGAGTTCACGGGAATGGCCAGCTTTCCTCGCGGGAGCTCACAGAAGTGCGATCGCTGCCCGCAACAGACACGTCCCGCAGAAAGAAGAAGCAGTCAAAACAGGGGAACCGGCTCTGGGGTAAAACTGACTTTTCCTTCAAGGGAGGGTGAATCCCTTTCTCACATAGGGAATAGGGAATATCTTGGCAGACGTGCTTTCCCAGCAGGGTGCACATGCTATGAGTACCCTGCCATGAGCCTGAGAGGAGTGAAATAGGACCTGTCGTGGAGGAGGATACAAGCAGGGTCAATCCAAACTCAGGATTCTAAGAATAAGCACCATGGGGACACCTGGTGGGGACAGAAGCGAGAGGCTATCCACTCACTGAAGGACAAGAGGAAGAAGAGCAAGTGCATGACATTTCTTCCATTACTTGCAACACCTTTCGGCAGCAGAAATACTTGGAAATGTGTAACGACCTCTCTTCATACAGGACATTGAGTGTAACCAGTTCCTTAGGGGACAACAGCATCTGAGACACTGAAAGCCGTGAATGCTGGGAATCATGTGCCGGAAATCCAGTACAAAGCATTCTACCTTCTCTACCCTCACGTTCAACCCCAGGGGACCTCCATATGGTTCTCCTTTCATTTCCCACAGCACATTCTGGACGATTTCTAAAACTGGGTCCTTTGAGGAGCATTTACTCTGTGAATCATTCTGCACTGAAGGGATACCCTGTGTATTCATGATTGGAACGGTCTTTGTGGACAGGCCTGGCTCATGCAGTGGATGCTCCGTTTATAGCACCAAGAACTTGGTGCACTACGGCTACAGCGTGCACGCTGGTGACCTAAAATAACATTCTGACACCGAGCCCTGACATGCTGATACGGGCAACTCTACTGCTCTCGTGTCCAGGGTCTACAAACAGGCACTTGAAAACCTGACATCATACTGCTGGACAAGAAGACCGAGGACTTCTGGCTGGATATAAGCTCAATGTCGGACCCTACACACAGCATCAGAGAGCAGTGCAAGCACCAGCCCTAAGTTGGGAACACAAGACAGGTAATTCACAGGAAGACAAACACAACCGATTTGGTTGAGACACCCTCATTTATAATAGAGATGTGGCAAACCCCAAGACTGGAACACAAGTGCAAACGAAGCACTTGGACGGGAAGGCAAGCAAGGCCCGCCACCACTATGCATTACAGTTCTCCCACTTCTGAGAGTTGTCAAGGAGCACGCATGGAGTCATCTCACGGAGAAGACAGCCTTGACTACCCTGCCAAGAGGTGTGACAGTGGGCATGAGACCCATGGATGAAATATCTGCGAAGGATTGTACTAAAGGGAATTTCATTTCCTTGGATGATAATGTCACACAATGGGAACATATGTGGGCATTCCCGAAGCAGTACAGAACACAATAGAGTCAGACTCAGGGGGAGAATGTCTTTGAGACAGGCATCAGAGCCAGGGGAACAGGTCAGAGCTCGCCAGAATGGCCACCTTTCATTGCGGAAACTGAAGGAAATACGATCACTGCCCGCAATGGACAAGTCCTGCAGAAACAAGAAGCAGTGAAAGCGGGGGAACTGGCTCTGCTATAAAAGTGCCTTTGCCTTCAAGGGAGGGCGAATCCTCTTCTCACACAGGGAATCGGGAATATCTTGCCTTACGTGCTTTCCCAGCAGGGTGCACATGCTATGAGTACCCGGCTACAAGCCTTGAGAGGAGTGAAACAGGACCTGCCGTGGAGGAGGAGAAAACAAGGGGGATTCCCAACCCAGCATTCTGAGAATACTGACCCCACTGGCTGTCCCTATGGTAATGATTCTGAGAATCCTGGGTTTAAGCAGGTAGGGACAGAAACAAGACTCTATCTACTCACTGAACGATAAGAAGAGGTAGAGCAAGTGCATGACGTTTTTTCCATTACTGGCAACACCATTCAGCAACAGAAATACTTGGAAAAGGGCCACCACAAGGCTACATACAGGAAATCAACTGTAACCAGAGATTGGAGGGGACAAGAGCACCTCAAAAACTGAAGGCTATGAATGATGGCAGTCATGTTTTGCAAATCCAGTACAAATACTTCTACCTTCTTGACCATCACGTTCACCCCCAGGGCACCTTCACGCGGTTGTACTTTCATACCCCACAGCACCTTCTGGAACATTTCTACAACTTGGTCCTTGGAGGAGCGTTTACTCTGTGAACCATTCTGCTATGAAGCAACACCCTGTGTATTCATGAATGGACCCATCTCTGTGGACAGACCTGGATCATGAATGGGACGCTCAGTCCATGACACCCAAAACTTTTTGTACTATGGCTGCAGGGTGCATGCTGTCAATAATTAATAAAATCTCTGACACGGAGACCTGACATGCTGATACGAGCAACTCCACTGCCCTAAGGTCCTTGATTTCCCAAGAGGCACTTGATAACCTGTCATCATACTGCTGGACGAGATGACCCAGGACTGGCTGGGTATAAGGACCCTACACACAGCATCAGAGAGCAGTGCAAGCACCAGCCCTATGTTAGGAACAAAGGACAGGTAATTCTCGGGAAGACAGACACAACCAATTTGGTTGAGACACCGTCATTTATAATAGAGATGTGACAAACCCCAAGACTGGAACACGAGTGCAAACGAAGCACTTGGAGGGGAAGGCAAGCGAGGCCCGCCACCACTGTGGATTACAATTCTCCCACTTCAGAGAGAAAAGCCAATTGTCAAGGAGCACGCATGTAGCCATCTCACAGCAAACACAGTCTTCACTACCTTGACAAGAGTGGTGATGGTAGGGATGAGACCTCTGGGTTAAATTTCTGCGGATTGTAGTAAACGTAATTTCATTTCCTTGGAGGAAAACGTTGCACAGTGGGAACATACGTAAGCGTTTCTGAAGCAGTACAGAACAGGAGACAGTCAGACTCCGGGGGAGAACGTCTTTGAGACAGGCATCAGAGCCAGGGGAACAGGTCAGAGTTCACAGGAATGGCCAGCTTCCCTCACAGGAGCTGACGGAAATGCGATCAGTGAACTCAATGGACAGGTCCAGTAGAAACTAGCGGTCAAAACGGGTAACTGGCTCTGGGCTAAATCTTCCTTTGCCTTCCTAGGACCGTGAATCCTTCTTTGTACATAGGTACTAGGTCATATCTTCCCAGTTGTGCTCACCACCATGGTGCACATGCTACGAGTTGCCTGCTAAGGCCCTTGAGCGGACTGACACAGGACCTGTCGCAGAGGGGGCGACAACCAGGTGAATCCCAACCCACCATTCTAAGAATCACCACGATAGGGACAGGCAGTGGCGACAGAAGCATGAGTCTATGCAATCACTGAAGGACAAGAGGAGGAAGAGCAAGTGCATGACGTTTCTTCCATTACTGGCAACACCGTTCAGGAACAGAAATACTTGGAAATGTGCCACCACTTGTCTTCATACAGGACATCGACTGTAACCAGCTCCATAGGGGACAAAAGCACCTGAGAAACTGATGGTCGTGAACGCAGGAAGTCATGTTCTGGAAATCCAGTACAAAGCATTCTACCTTCCCCACCATCTTGTTCACCCCAGCGGAACCTCCACACGGTTCTCCTTTCATATCCTACAGCACATTCGGAAAGATATCTAAAACTTCATCCTCAGAGGGGCATTTACTCTGTGAATCATTGTGCCCTCATCAATAACCTGTGTGGTCATGACTGACCCCGTCTTTGTTGACAGACCTGTCTCTTGTGGGTGAAGCTCTGCTTGCAGCACCCAGTACTTGTAGTACGATTGCTGCAATGAACCTGCCTGGCATCTAAAATAACCTTTTGCAGTCTGGTTCCTGACATAATAAGACCAGGATCTCCATTGCCCTCTGTCCTTTTGGAGCGGGAATCATGAACCTAAGAGGGAGGATTCAGTCCCTTCGCCCAGACCTTCATCCACCAATGCCAGGAACCAAGGAACCCCTGAATCTCCAGCACTGTGCAGTGGTGATCAAGGTGGTCCGGCCTGTCCTGAGGAGCAGGTACACCCACAGGGAAAAGTTCTACTGGGATGGCACTCCTGGGATCATTAGGCATGCTTGCTGGCCACCATCAAAGCGGCATGATGCAAAGAGATCACACAAGAGGCTCCAGGATGTTGTGTGTGGAGGACACAATTAGCCTCATGGGCAACCATTTCCATCTGGCCACCACAGCATGTAACCTTCATTGCCCTGGGATCTCCAGGAAATAAACTGGTCACTGTGTTTTTAAAGCCCACATGCCATGAGGCAGGATGAGGTGTAGAAGCCCTGACCAGGGTGCACACATGACCAATTATTAACCTGAGCACTGCTCCAAGGGAAAGATGGCCTTTTCTTGCCTGTGCACTAGATAGACTTGTGGTAGAAAACTTCTAATACTATGCCTGCATGGCCCTGTGAATAAACAATGAGAAAGTGTACATCTTAGAAATCAGTGGCTGACACAGGAAACCTTTAGCATCCCCGTCATCAAATGTTGTGCTATGCACTAGACCTAGGTTCTTATACCACTGCACTTTTTGGCAAATGCAACAACCCCCTTTGATTGTAAATGACAAGGATGTCATTCTCTGTGAGATTCATGTAATAAATGTTCAGCAGAGCCTCTAATTTTCCTCATGCTGCTGGATTAATGAAAATTTAAAATGTAGAAATGAAGAGTTTTAAGAGGAATTTAATCATCTCCTTGATAACGAAAGTCTTTCAGTAATGTGAATAATCACTGAATCCCCAATACCTTTAGGTGCTAAACAAGGCTTTCTTATGCGGCCCTGTAGTGTGGTGAATAAATGCTGCAATCTTAGGTACTTTTCCATGTTATTTTTAAGCAATGTACCTGCATCACTCCTGTGGGGGGTCACCATGCTATAGCAGCATGCATGGTCGTTTCTAAATCAGTAGTGATGTAGGACAATCTGTCTCATGGGCATATAATTTTTAGGCCCTAATTCAATCTATATAGCAGACATAACATGACCAACTGTTTTTCCTCAGGGAGGTGAGGGAAAAAAAACAAAAAACAAAACTCAGTACGAATGTTCTCCTAGTTTAGCAGAAATTGAAGGTAGCCAACATATGGCAAGTGGTTCTAGTGAAATTATTGCCTGGTATACATAATATGGCACCATTTATTTCCTCACACAGAAAATATTGTGCTGGGTAAGTGTTCACAGCCTGCATCATATGCTGCATATATGACTGCAAGTGGCCCTGAGGAAAGTGAACACAAAACAAGTCATTCATATGGGAATCGATCCAATAGACTGACCTTTTAAGTGGCATCCAGGAAAGGGACAGGGAATGGGATGACAGAGGACAGCTCATCAAGCACCATGACAAGAAGAGTTGGAGTTTCCTGAGCATAATTTTCACTCAGGCACTGGGGAAACCCCTGAAGCAGCAGTTCACTGACACTAGACCACACTAGACCAACAATAATTTCTGATGTACACAGTAGGTGTAGTGAGTTACATGTGATGTAACATCCACTAGCAACTGAACGTCATGAACATAGGGACTGATTCTGAAGAAAACAAATCCACTGCTTTCTATAACACACTCTCTATTATTCTCATGTATTGGACTTCCACCTGGTCCACTTTTTATGTCTTACAGATCATGCTAGAAAATGACTCCAAACAACCCTGAATAGGACAAATACTGGGCAAGTCATTCTGGAGTGGAACAAAACCCGGTTATGTAAGACCAACACAGCATGGTAATCAAGCCTTTGTCATCAAGGGGGAGCTGTTTTCATATCCAACAACAATTGCTGGTCCTGTCAGGGTTCAATAAAAAAATAGTGAATCTGGGAAACCATGACTGACATGTAGTCTTGACAACTTCATTGTCAACAAGTCACGTGGCCTCCACTGGCTTCATGTTCACATCCTACAACACTACTCAACAATGGCAACCATTGGCTGCGTGGATAAATGCGAGGGAGCTAGTTTTCTGGACGAATCATGCAATGGATTTGAGCCAGGCTTTATAATTTCCATCATGCTATCAACATGAAGTGAACATTTAAAATGAGTTGACATGAAGCATTTAGGAAGGGAATCACCTCGGTTACTATGACATCTTTCCAGTAACGTGAGGAATCACTGAAGTACCAGTACCGTGAATGTTAGACTGCTAGACCAGTTCATTTTGTCTCACCTAAATTCCTTCTGAAAAAAAAAGAAAAAAACCTCAACCTACAGAACACATCGGTAGTAACAGATCTTCTCTGCTTAAATATTTGGCCCAACATTTCTCCTGTCACCCATTTCTACTCACTTTACATCCCAGGGACATTGGGAGGACCAAATTAAATAGCCATTTTGAAGTTACTTTAGAGTGATAAAGCAGCTTCTTGAACCTCATCGCTGCCGGACGATTACTAGAAGCAGCAATACCATGAAATGACAGATCGGCCATTCTCCGCGGGTTTGCTGAAGTACGTGGGTCCACAGCGACTTGTAGCTGTTCCTGAGCAGGTCGTGAAGGATTTGCAGACAGTGTGAATGAATCTTGGGAAGAACAATCCAACGCAGTGTATACCAGGCACCATCACTGTCATCAAGCTGAGAGGCACGAAGCAGGCGTTACAGGATAGTTCATCACGTGTTCTGAGCAGAAGGGATTCAGAGTCACACCCACGAAGTTCCTTATGTCCTATGAGAAAAACTGGAATCAGCATTATACTGACTCTAGAGACTGCCCGTCCTTCTTAGGTTTGATGAAGTACATGACCGCCGGCCAGCTGTGGCCACTGTTCAGCACGTGCTGAAGGTGGTGAATGCACAGGGGTTGTGAAGATGACTAGTACGGGTTGAATCTCCCTTTGTGTTCACAACCTATGAAAGGAAGAGTAAAATGTTTCACAAAATAATAGAAATAATTACAGTCTAATATGGTTATTGCTTCCATTGAAGATGTGTGGATGTTGATGTAAAAGCACAGAGAATGAGAAAAATATGGTCTATTCATGTTTCTCAAACTTAGGCTGAACCACAATGACTTCAGGCTCTTGTTAAAACATAAACCTCAAGAGTTTCTGATTCAGTAATTTTGTTGTGTGGCTTGAGAATTTACATTTCTATCATTTTCCCAGGTACTTATGCTGCCTGTTTAGGGTCACAATGTTAGAATCACTGACTTACACTAATGGGGGGCACTTGTAATGAGGTCAAACTCGAGCTGGGTCTTCCAGAGCATATAGAGACCCCACGGATGATTTTAGCAGAAGGATATTAGAGACAACAAACAGGCATCATTTTAAGCCACGACACAATAGCTATGGGGAGTAAGGATCAGGAAAGACCTCAGAGATACCTGGTTTGACAATTGAAGATGGAGTATATGTTTACAAGTGAGACAAACAGTAAGAATATTCCAAACAGAAGAAAAATATAACATATGCAGAACAGGGGAAGGGGAAGGGAGCTTGTTCCATTCAAATAATTTCTAATACTGAGATCATTCGTGAGGTCAGCAGAGGTGATGAGTACGTGAATGAGAGATGTTCATAAAGGCAAAATCTGAGGTCGTCCAAACAGAAGAAAAATATAACATATGCAGAACAGGGGAACGGTAAGGAAGCTTGTTCCATTCAAATAATTTCTAATACTGAGATCATTCGTGAGGTCAGCAGAGTTGATGGGTACATGAATGAGAGATGTTCATAAAGTCAAAACCTGAGGTCACAGTAGTGCGGGTGTAGAAGAAGAAATAAAGGTGCAAAAAAAGGGAATCCTGAGGAATTCATGACCAGTTAGATTACAGTGAATGAAAAAGCGGGATACAGAAAGGAGTCTGATTATTCGTGGACTTTTCAACACGATAGTTTGTACATGTTAGGTCTTGCCAGAGAAAACATGAGGAAAACTGTTCTGTGAGTATGTCTGTGTGTGGCAGTGCTGGGCAGGGACGCTTGGTGGGTAGGGGCTGTTATGTGGAGAGGTTTTAAATGTATCAAAGAGGTGGCAAGATGATGAAGAATTCTCAGGCACAGATTTATGACGTGAGAAAAAAAAAAAAAAAGAAAGAAGCCCACTACATTGCACATTGGGATAATTGTGCTCTGGTGGCATTTACTCATCCTTAAATGACCACCTCAGAAGCTATTTTACACTTTTGTTGGCCACAGGGAGATAAAGGGACAGTGTGAGCCTGGGATCTGCTAGGGATCAAGTAAATGGTCAGTTCTTTCTATTTTTGTGATCGTTTGTTGACTTTGTGACTGACTGGGCGTTTTTAGAGACTAAGGAGAAAAAAGCCCATGGAGAACAAATGGGTGACGATAGAAAAGGTGGGAGAAAGACTGCCTTCGAAGAACCTGTCCTAATTCCTAACATAAGTATGTTTTCAGCACACGTGTAAGTGATATATTTCTCTCTCTCACACACACACGCGTGTATAAAACAGAAGGACTTTGGTTTAGGTGTAAAAAACAATTTATTATGTAGCCACAATGCATAGCTTTGCCACTGACAAACCACTCCTTATTGAAGTGTTTATCACTTTGGCTTCCAGGAGTCTGTCAGATTTAGTGAACACTTATATCAACATTTAGGCAATTAATAATTACAGAATTAAACAGTAATTTTATCTGAAAATGTGCATAGATTAGATTACTTTTAACATTGTATACTGAACTTAACGAATATTAATATAGGCATTTTATAAGTATTTTATACTGGAAAAGAAAATATTATCAAATAATGCTACTATATGAAATATTATGGAAGTATGACTTTGAAAACTGTCCGGATTTATTTTATATGATTTTAAATCTCAAATTATTTAACGGGGTTCTTCTCATCTCATTATTTTTAAAGAACATGTTCTATCGACTTTTTTCCTGGACTCTAATGGATCAGGCTGCGTCTCTCTGCAGGTACCCTCACTCAACCTTGGTGCCCCTGTCGTGTGTCAAGAACCTACCATAGATTCACGGGCCTCCTGACCATTGAGCTTGTTCTCTGTGCTCCCAAAGGATCATTTGTACACTTTTCTCACTACTTGATATCCTTTCCTACTCTGTGAACACTGTTTGTTTGCTTCTCCATCTCTCTCACTAAATTGTTAGCCCAAGAGAAAAAGTTATGCCTTATTTTTCCTTATAAAACAATATCTGGCAAAGAGTAGATGTTCCGTAAATGAGATGGGAGGTGTACAGCAAATAAGAATGTAGGAAAACATATATACTCAAGAGACCTTTTCACCAAATAGTTGTACAACGATATTTTAAACAATAAACGATTACAATATTTCACCTGGCATAAGAGTTTTGTCTACAATAATATAATCTAGTTTGTATATGCAACGACCACATTTTTATCCAATATATATTTTTAGTTGTTTCCAGATGATGATGTGGGCATTTCTTTTTCATTATAATTTTACTCAAGGACACTTCTTTTTTTTTTTTTTTTTTTCCTTTTTGTCTTTTTTCGTGTCCGGCAACGGACCTCAACCCTCAGTGTCGCGCCTGTACCGGACCGGGACCGGCAACGGGATCGCAACCCTCGGTGCCGCGCCTCCCCCTCGCTCAGCCAGTGAGCGGGAACCGGTCTGTATGTGGGATCCGAACCCTCAGCGGGAGCGCCGCCACACTCCCAAGCGGTGCACTGTAGCAGTGCGCCACTGGGCCGGCCCACAAGGACACTTTCAAAATTACTACTGTATAACTACACACACACACACACACACACACATACATTATATAAATGCTAAAACATAGTTTAATATACAGCATTAGAGTAGTATATTACTATATTCATATAATACACCATGTATATATACTTTATACGTCAAATTTAGACAAGGCACCTCAAATTTTAATATATCTGCATTTTAAGAAAATAATAATCATAAAAAGAAACTTTTCTGCTTCTCTTCATAAAATATTTTATGCTTTCCTTTCTTCAAACTTAAAGACAAAAGTTGTCTTTTTTCCCAAATAAAACTCTACATTTATTTCGGGTTATACTCTCTCTAAGAGTCTTCAATTCTCACCAAAAAGCAGTCAGAGAGAACGAAGCTACAGCTGACATAATAGCACAGCAAACAACCAATTTTAATTCAGTTTTTAATTATTGCGATTTTTAGAAATTAGGTAGGCGAATCTCATATTGTAGAGAACAATCATGCTTTACCACTTATATATACTGATTATGATGATGGCTATAAAGATAAAGGAGGAGCAAGAAACAAGCAAAGGGAAGACAAGGAGTGGGAGAGGAAAGAAGAAAAGGGAGAATAAAACCTTACACAATTTTCAGGATATTATTAAGCTACAATGTCCTTACCGAAATTTCTGTTCTAAGAACAAAAACTCCATCTGTGACTTGCTTTTACAATGAAAGTGCAGAAAGAGGAACTTCTGGAGTTCATTGTGTCAAGACGTAATTCTCAGCTGCATCAGTTTCCATGGCCAGATTACGTACGTCTTAAACCCCAGTAACATCACCAAACACATAATATCGATCTATTAGTGTCTGTAAAAATTAAATAAATAATCCACTTCAAGTTCCATGTGTGACAACTGACGCACAGTAGGCACTCAGAAATTGGGGCCTCTCATTACTACTGGTTCCATTCCTCTGTAAGTAATATCCTTCCCTTTAACACGGCATTGCTGTTGCTTAGGCATTTTGGTTTCATTGGTTAATTTGGATGTCCACGTAAGCAATGCTAAAACACAGTGAACATTTTCTTAAGCCTGTAGGTATTTGGGCTGTGATCACATACTTGTCCCTTGATGAGTATAAGTGCCCTTTGAAGCTGAGAAGAGGTCATGTTTATCTCCTAATGGAACAAAATATGATATTCTTTTGATAAATATGCTTTCTGTGACTGCACATATTTTCCTTTTACTGCTCCTATAAATGGCAGTACCTGGCACCATGAAACAACAGGTTACAGTAAAACCACCCTTTTACAAAGCTAAGGGGAATTTAGAAAATGGTATCACACAAACAGTGCATTAGACAACCTGCCCGCAAAAGTGAATAATTAAGAGAGAAGATGTAAGGAGATTTCAGCACCAATTCTTACTCTGTTATTACATTACGTGAAGTAAATTAATTCCAAGGCACCATTGTTTTTTCTCTTCTGTGTGGAAATGTAAGCATTCTATTGAATAACCAGTACTGAATCTGGCACCAAAAAAAATGTATTCCCTGGGCCTTCCGCTGCCTATTTAAATTTGTTCACTGTCTAAACTGTGCACTCCGTGGATAAATTCTAAGCATGGTCACAAATTTTTCATTCACTGATAGAAAAAATTTTCTTCCAGCCATTTTGGTGTCCAAAAAAAAAAGACTCATTTTAGTAGCTAAAATATTCAGGTACTTATAATAACGGTAAAAACTCAAAAATTTATTTAAAATTATATCTTCTATGTCTACCCTGAAACTCAACAACTCCACTCCTAGCATGTACCCATGAAAAATAAGTGCTTAATTTTCACCAGGACAAATGTACCACAATGTGCATAGACCTTTATCCAAAGTAGCCCCAGACAGGATAAATTCAAATGCCAGGCAACAACAGAATGGACAAACATCCATGTGATGGAACATTCAGGCCACAGAATACTACACACGAAAAACAAATGGAAACTGATCCTACAAACGACTACAAAGATATTACTCTTAGAAAAAGAAGCTGGATACAGAAACTACCTATTATGTGTCCAGTTAAAAGAAGTTATCTTTTTAAAATGTTTCATTAGCAAACTGTACATGTGGCATACACATGAAATATAGAAATTATTAATGAAGTGAACAAATGTATACCTACCAGAAAGAGAACATTACCAATGTCTTCGGAACCCCATACATACACTTCCAAAATTATACCACTCTGCCTCCTAAACAAC
>NW_007741675.1:1818-7042 GCF_000696425.1 Galeopterus variegatus | reverse complement strand
TCTGCCTCATACAAAAACATACATAAACATACCAACACACACGCACATACACACACACCAAACATTTAGTGATGATATTTCCTTGGTTTTCTAGGTAATATTTATTGTATTTATATTTCCTATGTATTTGTCTTTCATAACATAATATAAACAGAGAAGAGTGAAAAAATACCAAATAACCAGATCCGCGTAGTTAGGCAAAGAAAACACAGCTTATAAACACCACTCGGGTGGAGAATGAAACATTGTCAGACTTCCAGAAGAATAAGAGAGATAATTCCCTTTACCACCTCCCATCACAATGCCTTCCCTTTTTCCCCATAGCTAATCACTGCCCTGCCTCCTAACACTTTAGACTGATTTTGCAAGTGGTAGAGCAAAGGAATAAAAGAAATCCTCTAACTATTTCTTCTCTACCTGGAATGCCAGGTGGGAGTAAATGACCTCCTTATAAAAGTGCTAATGACATTGGTAATAACTCTTTGTAAACATGCTAATAGTTATCACTGTCTTACCAGAGCGTAACTTGTCTAGCTTGATTATTCTTTTTTTTTTTGTCTTTTTTTCGTGTCCGGCAATGGATTGCAACCCTCAGTGTCGCAGCCGTACCAGACCGGGACCGGCCACGGGATCGCAACCCTCAGTGTTGCTCCCGCGCCTCGCTCAGCCAGTGAGCGGGAACCGGCCTGCATGTGGGACCCAAACCCTCGGGCGGGAGCGCCGCTGCACTTCCCAAGCAGTGCACTTATCCAGTGCGCCACCGGGCCAGCCCTAGCTTGATTATTCTAAATAAACCTATAAGGACAGACTTCAGGAGAAATGTGTGAGGATCTGGGTGAATACTAATCCCTGTAAAACAATCATTTAACTGGTGAATATTATATCAAAAACGTTTGAAGTTTCTGGAAGTTAAGGGCACATAGCAAATAGAAAAAGAAACATTCAATAAAATCTACTAAATCTTGGTAAGAGCAGTAAGACTCTATGACTGTGACATTTGAGTTATGATCTGCTCTCATGCACCCTCCATCCAACTCTGTTCCAGAATCTCTACTGCAGGAAGTGAAGCCAAGAAGACAATCCTCCCTCCCCTCACAGCATACAATGTAGGGCTCCAATTTCACCTTGAGAGGACAGGCTATGTCTCTCATTCACCACCTCCCCTACAAACCCTCTGTTGAAGAAGCTCTATTCCAGGAAAGCACAGTCAAGATGACTGGGGTACATTTTTCTCACCTAGCTCCCACTTGTAGGGCAAGGGCTCTGCCCCAGGAGATAATTTCTTTCTCCTGTGTGTCTTGTTGGGCAGAAGTTGAGTTTTGGGGAAGGAACACCAAGGACACTCTATAAAAAGCTACTGAGTTTTTGGTAACTTATTTTTTTCTCAAACTATCTGGCCAGATTTGCTTATGGATCTAAAAATTTTTATGGCTGATTCTCTCTGGTTTTTATTGGTTGTCTGTCATTATTATGTGGAAATAACATGTTTTCTTCTTCCAGTGAATTCACGTGTCTCTTTCTGTTTCCCTCCTTTCTACATTGACTCCCTCTCTTAGGATGCTATTTGAAAATAGCAGGAATAAATCTAAACAATGATGTGCCTGGGCTTTATTGGAGAAATTTTCAAAACTTCATAGAAGGGTGTTGTATTAGTTTCCTCTTGCTGTGCAACAAATTACCACAAATGTAGCAACTTAAAACAACACCCATTGCGTAATAACTTCGTATAGCATACATTATACGAAGTTATACGAACTCTCTCTCTCAGTGGTATCAGTTGGACCATTCTGAGTTAAGATGACCAGCCCTGGGCATTCCAGACAGACGGAGGTGGGCACTCATCCATCCTGGGGGTCACTGTGTGTTTTATAGACTCATTGCACACCATGAAACATCCTGAGCCTGCCTTTCCCTGTTGTTTTGACAAATGCTATAAGTAGCTAACTGCAAATGCAAAAGAAAAAAAAAAAGAAAAGAAAAACTAATCGTAATTCAAACCACTTGCATAAGAGTCAGTGCTCGGCCAATTTCCTAAGCAGGAGGAAGTCATCTGTCCAGAAGGGAGCCGGTGCTGGCAGTGTCCGCCCTCTGGAATCATTAATAAAACTCTTAGGCGTTGCTTGTCGGAGGAGAGCGATTAAACCCCTCAGCAGGCTGTGCTGCTGCTCGAGGCCAAGTGTTCGGCTGGGCTGCTGATGGAATGAGGTGGCGTCAACTTTGGTGGCCTATGTAGAAAGCCACGGTTCATGTCTTCATGTATAAAGTGTGCAGAGAAACTGGAGAGGGGGGAAAAGGCTTTTTAATGACAACCCCTGAAAAGTGTTTTTCACCAGAACCATATATCATTGTCAAGTGGGAAGATTAAACTTATTGTTTCTTTTTGAACTGGGGACTCAAGGTAAGTGGGAACGTCTTTGAATGCAAATCAGCCTGGCAGATACACAAGAGAGGAGATAGAGACAGACGGTGCAAGTTCTGTTCCTTTTCCTTTTCTTTTTAAGGGATTAGGGGACAGAAGTTTTCTGAAACAACGATGCTCGGGTAATATTGCACTTGGAGACGTCCATCGACGTTCTGTATCTTGCATCGAGGCTGGCAGCTCACGGGCTGCCAGCTCAAGTGAGTTTGCTCCATCACACAGACCATTAGTTATGTGCTGGGGCAGGAGACGGAGGTGCAGGATAAATGCTGTTATTCATTTAGAGTAAAGTAAAATAAATAAGCTCCCCTCCTGGAGAGGTGGCTGCAAGCTGGTGGAGGAGGCTCTGCACCTGATGGGACAGAAAGGAAACCATCGGGCTGACACACGGACAAGGAATTTCAGATGCCTCCTCTGCTGCATTCAGCAATAGAGGTGGAGGCCAAACACCTGCCTTTTTATTTTTTTTAAAAGATGACCAGTAAGTGGGTCTTAACCCTTGACTTGGTGTTGTCAGCACCATGCTCACCCAAGTAAGCTAACCAGCCATCCCTATATAGGATCCGAACCCGCGGCCTTGGTGTTACCAGCACCACACTCTCCCAAGTGAGCCACGGGCCGGCCCTAAACACCCACTTTTCTAAAAAGCAATGTAAACATAGTTGACTGTACGTATCTGTGGGGTATGGCATTGAATATCAATATCTGTGCGCAATAGGAGAGGCTCCAGTCAGGATAATTAGTGTACCCAACATTACACGATCTAACCAGTTTCTGTGGTCCTTTCACAATTTCTCACTAACTCCTCCCGCCCCTTTCCCACCTCTGGTGGTCTCAGTTCTGTTCTCTCCTTTTGAAAATCCAATGTAATATAGTGATCACTGTGTCTTTCTTTCTCTCTTTTTTTATTTGTTTATTTTCTTGCTCCCTTTTATGACTGAGGACATGCAGTATTTCTGTGTTCTGTGCCTGGCTTATTTCTCTTAACATAATTTTCTCTATGTTCATCCATGTTGCTGCAAGTGGAAGAATTGCACTCTTTTTTATGGCAGAGTAGTGTTCCATTGCATGCATATTGTACATTTTCCTTATCCAGTCATGCATGGATGGACACTTAGGTTGTTTCCAACTCGTGGCTGTAGGACACCTGCTTTTGCCTGAACTTCCCACCTTCAACCTGATGCCTGCTGTGCCATCTAAATGCAACCTGCATGCCCATTTCCCTGTCTGTAGAATTTGTTCTCCCAGGGTCTGGCCCGTGGCTCACTGGGGAGAGCGTGGTGCTGACAACACCAAGTCAAGGGTTAAGAGCCCCTTACCGGTCATCTTTAAAAAAAAAAAAAAGAATTTGTTCTCACAGCAGTCAAATTGCATTTCAGTCATTACACACAATCATTATACACTTGTGCATAAGTGCATGTACACACATAGCACATACACACACACGCAAAGACACTTCAAAAAGTTTGAGGAAAACATAATTGAAAGATAATGCAGATCTTTCCATGAACCTTTGGAGGGCCCCTTGTACATATACACACACACGCACACAAACATGCACATATGTACACACATAGATATATACAAATAGACGTATAACCTTAATATACATACACATACAAACACATATGCACACACAGATATGCATATATGACTGTACTTCAAAAAGTTCATGGAAAAATAGAATCGAAACATAAAATGAATATTTCCGTGAACTTTCTGAAGTACCTTCATGTATACACACACACATGCATGCATGCACAAACATATATACATTACATGTAAACATATATACACATATACACATATTGTACATACACACACATATACACATACACATGTATACATACATATACATGCATATATACACACAAAGCACCTGGTATGGGGTGCAAACACTAGTATTAATAAGTAACTTTAGCAAAATGGCTGGATCTGAGGAAAATAAGCAAAAAGTCAATTAAATTTTCAATATACTGGCAACACTTGGAAAATGAATCTATCCAGTGAACTGAAAAACAAATCTCACCAAAACATGCAAGATCTCTACAAAGCAAACTACAAAACATTGCTGGGAGAGGTAAAGATGACCCCAGCGAGTGGGGACATGCCTCAGTCCTGGATCTGAGGACGGCACCTTGTTAAAACATCAGTTATTCACCCGAAATGATCTACAGATTCAACACAATCCCAATCCACATCCAGCAGGGGTTTTGCTGTCATTGTTTTAGAGATTTTTTTGGTAGAAATTGGCAAGTTCATTTTAAAAGTTATAAGGAAAATGCAAAAGAATTTGTGCAGTGGGGGAGCAAATTGCAACCGTTTCTTAAACAAAACACATAATCCTTTAACCCCAAAGGAACAGTCTGGTAAGCTGGACTACTTTACATTAAGAACTCTAGTTCACTGAAGGACATCACTAAGAGGAGGGAAAGACCAATCTTAGATTGGGAAAAAGTATTTGCAATGCGTATTTCTGACAAAGCACTTGTAATGCACTCCTAACAAATCAGTAAGAAAAAGGCAGATGCCACAACAGAGCCACAGAACCCAACAGGCCCTGCAGAGCAGTGTCCACACCCCCAGGACACATGGAGGTGGGCCAGCATCAGCACGCACAAGGACGACACAAACACCAGGCATGGTGAGATGTCAATACGAACACCTATGTGATCAGCTAAACTAAAAGGACTCAAAATGCCAGCTGGAGGCAAGCACGCCAGGCAACTGTAAGTCCCCACACCGCTGGTGGGGCTGGAAGCGGTGCAGCTGCCTGGGAAAGCTGCCAGCAGGATCCACGAAGGC
>NW_007741675.1:0-692 GCF_000696425.1 Galeopterus variegatus | reverse complement strand
TGTGGCTGGTGCAGATTCAGGACTCCATGTGTGTGTCCTCAGCAGAGATGTGCACACCTCACCTGTAAGTATCTGTGCTCCTGACTGCACGGGACTGATGCCTCATTTAATGAGTTCTGAGAACAAAATGGCAAGCTCAGGCTCAAGTCTATGCCATCCTATAGGCCACCAGGCTGGTTAATCACTACCTTCACTGCAGAGATTCAGAGTTTAAGAAAAGTGCCTCCGAC
Organism: Galeopterus variegatus; assembly: GCF_000696425.1. Lineage (NCBI taxonomy): Eukaryota > Metazoa > Chordata > Mammalia > Dermoptera > Cynocephalidae > Galeopterus > Galeopterus variegatus. Next base: position 462 of record NW_007741675.1, on the reverse strand, counting down.
CTAAATCACCTCTCATGACTTCTTAAAAATATTCCCTGAATGGGGATGCTTACCTCTAAAATTGAAAAGATGCAAACAAAAATAGTTTTTAAGAAATATTATAAAATGGTCACTCAAAAGGATAAACATCATATATGTATATTTATACATTATATAAAAAGATTCCAACTTTTACAGCCTTTTATCATTTACATACGGTAAGAGTCACTCTGCAAAGCCAGACAAAGNAAACAAAACAAAACAAACAAACTAACAAAAAAACAGAACTTCTGGATAGGACTATACCAAGCTAAGATACTGAATTAGGAGGTTGAAAGTAATATCTTCCCATGAAGAAGAGTCCATACCCAAATGGCTTCACTGCAAAATTTTACAGAACAATTAAACAATAAATAACAGCAATTCTTCACAAAATGTTCCAGAAAATTTAAGAGGAGAGAACACTTCCCAACTCATTCTATA